>NW_027512742.1:0-300000 GCF_048772815.1 Callospermophilus lateralis
TGCTGAATTCTCTCTTTGTAGGTAAACTGATGCCAATGGGGGCTAAGTGTCTCCCAGTGTGGACTGTGAAGATATTTAATCATCCTCCACTTTTGTGGTGTTTCTTGTAGCTGCACTGGGAGTTTGGTATTTGCTTCTCGAAATGCAAGGAGTTCAACTGGGACACAGTGCTCGAGGGAGTTCTGTCATGTGTGGTGGGTAAGGGTCTGCAAGAGAATGCACCAACCAGGCTTCTATCCCACATAGCTTGCCCCCTTGACCATAGCAATCGGATTCTAAACATTGCACTGAAACCTCTCCATATAACAAGATGCCTTTACATACAAGGATCTAGAGGCTACACTATGTCAGTCACAAACTATTTGGAAGCCAATGCAAATCCAAATGACCCCACCACAGATGTTTTAACACACACCTGCACTCCACTGCTCTAGGCCGACTACTCATCAGGTTCCAAATTATTGGCATCTCTCTTCTACACCATTTTCATGAACACCAGTCAATCAAGGCACTGTCTGATACACTCATGATCATCAATAGGACATACAAAGTTTCTCCAGTGCGACCTGGTCATGGGAATTCAAAAATTTAATGGTATTTATCTAGCCATTTTTCAATGATGACATTGGAGGCACTGTGGGATTCAATTCACTCAGGAACCATTAAATGGAAAAAAAGCTCATTTCAATGAAAGCTCTAGAAAACGTTAACAGGCAAGGCTTCCCAAAGACAGGCCAAAAGGTCACATGAAGCCAGGTCCATTGAGGTCTACAATGTGAGGTCCATGTGTGTTTTGACTTGCAACAATGGCTGCCACGTCTTTAAGAATAAAATCATGTAATATCATTCCTGAGATTCCCAGTGCTCTGTGGAAAGCCATCCTGGGCCTAGATCTCAGTTTCCAAGGGCGAATCTCATGCGTGGCCTCCTAAAATCCCAACACAATACACAGCAATACTTCTTGGAGGTCAGTTCCAGAACTCAGTCTCTAGGGGAATCACACCAGTGTTCAAGCCCAGGTGGATCCAGTCAACTCTTCCAACCACGACTTAAATAAAAACAATTAAAACCAAAACACTCCCACATGGCCCTCATGGTCTCCCATATAGACACTCATCATAACCTCTGGCTGGAGTTTTCCATGAGGGTCGCAGGCCAAGACAATGTCCAAAATAATCTCCCTTGCACCTCATTTGCTTAAATTCAGGGTGGCCTGGACACCCTTCCTGTTAACCAGAAGTGATCAAATAGCCCTGCCCTTAATACTGTTCCATTTCTCCAATTTGAGGCCTTCTGACTGTGGGGTTTAGATTCTTTATGTGAATTGGAGTCATGAGAAAACCAAGGTCCTCTGCAGAGATTTGAAGAACTCACTTGACCCAAAGGATCCCTATTCTCAATTGATGGATTTTAGGAACCTAAAAGGGGTAGGCAATAGAATTCAATAACAATGACTAAACTTTTTGCCATTTTGGTTTTGGATGCTCACATGGGATCTTTCTTTAGATCCATCAGGTGCTGAAAATCTAAGCCACAGCCTCACACAGGTCCAAGAGCCTGATCCAGACACATCCCTTTCCAAAGCAATTAAGCAAAGAGCCACAGGTGATGCCCATTCATTTCCATTTCAAAACTGTTTTCTTCAGGCTTCACAAAGGGGTGGCCTGAGGCAAAGACTTTCCTGACATTCAGGGCAAAAGAACAATAGGTAAGCAAAAGGCCCAAAGCAGGTTTATACACTGAGATTTTCCTGGTCACACGGATATCTGAGTTTTTTGATATGCTGGCCATTCCCTTCAGCTATCCAGTACATGGTCATGTAACAGACCTTGGAGTTGGTACATACCTTGGACAGAAAACCATGAGTGTATTCTGGAGAGTGGCCAGAATTCAGGAAGAAAACAGGGACTTATGAAGGTAGTAGGTGTTGCCCATCCATAAGGCAAGGCACAGTCCATTCATAAATTGGGCAGGATGAATGCTGGGAAGCTTTCTACTAGACAGGACACATCCATTGTTGCATTCTCTTTTCTAATGTCTACAACCAGGGACACAGTGGGATACACAGACATAGAAACACTCACCTTGTAAAAGAATCTACTAGAAACAGTTCACTCCAAACCAAACAAACCACCTCTCTGATCTGGTTTCTTTGGCTAACTCTGTGAAGTTGTCAGGAACAAAGTGTTGAGCCACTACCTGCTTTCTCAGGAAATGTCCCTCTTCAGAACTCTCCTGGCATTTGGCTATCCTCACAGCAGTAGTTACCGAGAAAGACTGACTCTGTCCTTGGATAATCCAAACAAGTGAGCCCACTGGGAGTGGGATTTGGACTGCCTCTTGGTGCCTGGCTTCTTGGATACCAAGTTCAGAGAGTTCAATCACCAAGGAAATGAGGCATGCCACTTTCTTTGGAACTGAATGAGGCCACTGCCTTGGAAACCACATTGTCCTAAGAGTTGCTTCCAAGGGTCCCATGAGATGGAGGCTTCCCCTACTTTCTGTGACACTTTCACAAGTTAGAATGATATATCATCCATAGGCACCCAGGAACAGCTCTCCACACAGGCTGGTTTGATCCATCTTCTCTACAATAAGAAGAGAAAAGCTGATTCAGACACATTGCTTCATCCTGACCAGGTTGCTTGCCATGGAATATGACTTTTGCTCTCTCAGGTCCTTCGTACCTGCCTACAACTTCTCTGGGTATCATTTCTGTATGGACCTTTGAGGTTCTCAGCAGGTGGAAGGTCCCGTACTTTCCTGTATTCTAAGAACAACTCTGTCCCTGCTTTTCAGTAAAATGAGATTGAGGGAAGAGTGTATATTTAGGGTTAATAACAGGTTCAATTTGGGTTAGGAAATATTCTCTGTGATGAATTATGTTATTGGGAACCTGCAGTATTTACAAAAATATACAGGTGAAATATAAGAATGAAAACAGAAATCTAGGTATGATTTGAAGGCCAGAAGGGCATTGGGCCCTTGATTGGGATACTTAGCTTTGAATTATGTTCTGCACAGATGTCTCAGAAAATTTGATATACAATGGCATAGGACCTGTACCTTGGAAGATTGAATGTAGAAGAGAACATCCACTCAAAAAAGGATAGTCATTAGGATTTGAAAGATAGTCGGTACGTTTAGGAAGAAGAGTGAGTATATGATTTGGACCAAAAGTTCTTTAGCAATAGGGTTTCTTATTTTCCAATAAACATGAGGAAGCAGTGCAGAATCCTCTCTTTGTAGGTCAACTGTGACCACTGGAGACTAAGTGTCTCCCCGTGTGGACTTTGAAGCCATTTGTTCCTCCTCAACTTTTTGTGGTATTTTTGCTGCAGCACTGGGAGTTTGGTATTTGCGTCACAAAATACAAGGAGCTCAACTGGGACACAGTGCTGGAGGGAGTTCTGTCACGAGTGGTGGGTCAGAGTCTGCGAGAGAATGCACCAACCAGGCTCTATCCCTCATATCTTGTCCCATTGCCGCCTTGTCCATATCAACCTCATTCTGAACATTGCCCTGAAACCTCTCCATATAACAAGATGCCTTTACATATAAGGGTCTGCTGGCTGCACCATGTCAGTCAAAAGCCATTTGGAATCCAATGGTAGATCCTCATGGCCCTACCACTGATGTTCTTTCACACACCTGCCCACCACTCCTCTAGGCCCACTACTCAGCAGGCTCCAACATACTGAAATCTCTGTTCTACACCATTTTCATGAAACCCAGTAATTCAAGGCACTGTCTGGTACCCTCATGATCAGCAACAGGACATACAAAGCTTCTCCAATGAATTTCCAAAATTTTATGGTATTTTTCTAGCCATTTTTCAAGGATGAAGTTGGAGGCACTGTTGGTTTCAATTCATTCAGAAAACATTAAATGTTGAGGAAGCTCATTTCAGTGAATGCTCTGGAGAACTCTCACAGGCAAGTGTTCCCAAAGAGTGGCCAAATGGACACATGAAGCCAGGCCCATTGAGGTCTACAATGTGAGGTACGTGTGTGTTTTGACTCTCAACTATGGTACCGAAGTCTTTCAGAATAAAATCATGTGATATCCTGGCTGAGATTCCCAGTGATCAGAGGAAAGCCACCCTGGGCCTAGATCTCAGTTTCCAAGGGCGACTCTCATGCGTGGCCTCCTAAAATCCCAACAAAATTCATGGCAATACTTCTCTGAGGTCAGTTCCAAAACCCAGTCTCTAAGGGGAATCACACCAGAGTTCAAGCCCTGGTGGACCCAGTCATTTCTTCCAACCGCCTCACAAATGACCAAAATTAAAACCAAAACTCTCCCACATGGCCCTCATCTTCTTCCATATCATCGTAACCTTTGCCAGGAGTTTTCCATGAGGAGCACAGCCAAAGACAGTGTCCAAAATAAACTCCCTTGCCCCTCATTTGCCAATATTCAAGGTGGCCTGGACACCCTTCCTGTGAACCACGAGTGATCAAATAAGCCTGCCGTTAATACTGCTCTATTTCTCCAATTTGAGGCCTACTGACTTTTAGGTATAGATTATTTATGTGATTTGGAGTCATGAGAAAACACAAGAACCTCTGCGGGACTTTGAAGAACTCATTTGACCCAAAGAATCCCTAATACGTTAATCCCTAATACTCGTTAATACGGCACTGCTTCTCCAATTTGAGGCCTATTGACTGTGGGGTTTAGATTCTTTATGTGAATTGGAGTCATGAGAAAAACCAAGCACCTATGGGCTAGCCTCTGCAGGGTTTTGAGGAACTCATTTGACCCAAATGATCACTAGTCTCACTTGATGAAGGTCAGGAACCTTACAGAGGTAGGCAAGAGACTTCATTCACAATGACTGCTCTTTTGGCAATTTTTGTTTTAGATGCACACATTGGATCTTTTTTTTTGATCCTTCAGGTGCTGAGAATCTAAGACATAACCTCACACAGGGCCAAAAATCTGATTCAGACACATCCCTTTCCAAAGAAATTAAATAAAGAGCCACAGGTGATGCCCTTTCATTTCCATTTGAAAACAGTTTTCTTCATGCTTCACAAAGGTTTGGCCTGAAGAAAAGACCTTCCTCACATTCAGGGCAACAGAACAATTGGTAAGCACAGAGCTTGGAGGTGGTACAAATCATGGAAACAAAATCGTGAGCCTATTCTGAGAGTGATCAGTTTTCAGGAAGAAAACAGGAACTTAGGAAGATAGTAGATGTTGCCCATCCATAAGTCAAGCCGCAGTCCATTCATACACTGGACAAGATAAATCCTGGAATGCTTTCTACTAGACAGGACACATCCATTGATGCATTCTCTTTTCTAATGTCTACAACCACGGACACAGTGGATGCACAGAAAAAGAAACACTCGCCTTGCGAAACGTCTTACCAGAAACAGTTCACTCCAAACCAAACAAACCACCTTTCCTAACTATTCTTAGAACATGAGACAAAACCTCAAACCCACACCCAAACCCACAAAGGCACCTCCTTCCCCCAAGTAGGTCTGTAACTATCGGGAGTGTCCTCTGAATGGTGGGCCATACTATGTTCCGCTGAAATGGCCTGTCCTGTGTCAGATCTGGTCCCCTTGGCCAACTCTGTGAAGTTTTCATGAGCCAGCGGTGATCCACTACCTGGTTTCTCAGGAAAGGCCCATCTTCAGAGCTTTCCTGACATTTGGCCATCCTCACATCAGTAGGTACCAAGAAAGACTGACTCTGTCCTTGGTAAATCCAAACAAGTGAGAACACTGAGACTGGGACTGGGACTGGCTCTTGGTGCCTGGCTTCCCGGATCTGAGACTTCCATCACCAAAGAAGTAAGGTGAGGTTACTTCCTTCAATATCTTAATGAGGTCACTGCTTTGGCAACCACTTTGTCCTAACAGTTCCTTCCAATGGTCCTATGATGGAGGTTGCCCCTACTTCCTGTGATACTTTCACAAGTTAGAATGGTATATCAACCATAGGCATCCGGGAACAGCTTACCACACAGGACTGGTTTGGTCTATCTTCTCTACATTAAGAAGAGAGAGGCTTATTCAGAAGCTACCCTTCATCCTTACCAGGTTGTTTCCCATGGAAGGTGACTTTTGCTCTCTCAGGTACTTCATAGCTGCCTGCATCTTTCCATGGGATCAAATCTGCATGGACCTTTGAGGTTCTCAGCAGGTGGAAGATCCCCTACATTCCTGTATTTTAAGATGAACTCTGTCCCTGCCCTTTTGTAAAGTTAGATTGACGGATCAGTGTATGGTTAGGGTTAATACCTTGTTCGATTTGGGTTATAAATCATTCTGCAGGATGATTACTGCTATTGGTAACCTGCAATATTTATAAGATTATAGAGGTGAAATATAAGTACAAAAACAGAAATCTATGTAAGATTTGTAGCACAGAAGGGCATTAGGCCCTTGATTTGGATACTTAGCTTTGAATTACATTCTGCAGAGATGTCTCAGATAATGCGATATACAATTGCAAAGGACCTTGTACTTTGGATGATTGATTGTAGAAGAGAACATTTACTCAAATTGGGAGAGTCAGTAGGAATAGGAAGATAGTCTGTAGGTTTAGGAAGAAGAGTGAGTATAAAATTTGGAACAAATGTTCTTTAGCAATAGGGTTTCGGTTATAGAGTGAATGTAAATATAAGCACATATGAAGACTCAGTCACAATGATGAACTGGAGAAAATATAGGAAAAAAGATATCAATAGAGACATTACAAAATCAGGCAATTATAATGTGAGTGATAGGATTAGACATTTTCAACATGGTTAAGATTGAATGCATAATCTTAGGAAGAAAAAAATATGTAGTTACCAATAGGAATAACATTTGAAAGCATTAGGCAACCTGGACATGGATGTTTTTAGTAATCCATGTTCACTTTCCATTTAGGCTTTGGTACAATCATAAGTGTGACCTTTGCATTTTCTGCCCAGAAAATTATTGTGATAAAATGTATCTGTGGATCATGTGATATGAGTATTTCTTTCACCATTTCTGGGAGCAATATTTGAAGACATATAAATTAGTATTGGGGGTACAAAGTGGTGTACCATGTGTCAATGAATATAGAGATAATGGATGAATAGAATATACTGTGAATAAATAATCTAACTGGTTCCACTTTAAATAATGGATTGAATTGATATCTGAAAATATATAAGATATCATATATTGACATACAATCATTCATTCCAACCAGTTATATATCTAATGGTAATCTTAGGGTTATTGTTTATCATGAAGTGTGTGTGAGTTTTGCTTCAAAAGTGATTATGGAAATCGAAAATAATGTGTTTGGAAAGAAGTCTCATGAAAAGACCAGTCAAGAAATATGGAGGAATACATGAGTTGTGAAGCAGGAAGTGATTGAAAGTGAAACAAATGCTTATAAATTTGCTAAATTGTGGATGAAATATATATCCAATGATGTGCATAAACTGATGAAATAGTAGTGTACCAGTGTTGAATACAAATGAACGGCAAAATACATATCATGTCCCATAGGAATCGACTTGCATTGATGTTAAACTGAGTCAGTTACTGTAGAAATATTAGGATTCGCATGCATCATTCACTGAATTTAGTTTTCTTTTTTTAAAACTTTTTATTAATGGTTGTTCAAAACATTACATAGTATTGTGGTGAGCGTCACAGGTTGGGGGGCCTGGCTTGAGGAAAAAAAAAGAGAAGGCCCTAGACACTCAGGATTGGAGATCCGCCCATTCTGGGATAAAGAGTTGCTGCACAGTGATTGCTTCCCACCTATTGAGAGGAGAAGCTTGGCCCAATGCACACAGCTCCACCTACTGGAAGAGAAGTTAATTGAACTCTATTACTGCATGTATTATTATTATTTTTTTCTTTTTATTTTCTTCTTTTTCTTTCATTTTCATTTTTTTGTTGTTGTTCTTTAACTTTTTTTAATGTTTTTATTTTTTAAAATTTTTAAAATTTATTATTTTATGATTCTTTTAAATTTTAATTTTAATTTTTATAATTATCATTATTATTTCTAAAAAATTTTATTTCTTTCTTTATTTTCTATTTTTTTTCTTTTGTCTTTTCATTTCTTTTCAATTTTCTTATTCTCCCTTCCTTGAATTCTACCTGCCTACTCTCATTCTCTTTAGTGACTTCTTCCCATCCCTACTACTATCTTTCCTCCCAAGCTTCAAATAAATTTATAAGAGTAAGCAGTAACTCAGCAGTCAAACAGAACAAGAAGTAACATTAGCAGCATAAAAAAGCAAGGATGAAAATGTGTACAAACAATGAAGGACAATCTAAATAATCAGGAGGACCTAGAATCATCAGGAAACTGGTCATATAAAGAACTCAAGGAATACCTTAGACAGATGGAATGGAACCTTAAAGAGGATACGAGACAGCAATTCCAAACAGTGAAAGAACACATTGAAAATGAATTACATAAACAGATAAAAGAAGAAGTTAAGCGTCTTTATCAGGAGATAGAGATTATAAAAGAAATCAAACAATAATTCTAGAAATGAAGGAAATGATAAACCAAATTAAAAACTCAATTGAGAGTATCACTAACAGAGTGGAGCAAGTAGAAGCCAGAACGTCAAATAATGAAGAAAAAATATATCTTCTTGAAAGGAGTCTAGCCAACTCCGAAAAACTGGTAAAAAATCATGAGAAAAACATCCAAGAGATATGAGATAACATAAAAAAACAAACTTATGAGTCATCTGGATAGAGGAAGGTACAGAGATTCAAACCAAGGGAATGAGTAACCTGCTGAATGAAATAATTTTAGAAAACTTTCCAGAAATAAAAAAGGAAACGGATATACAAATTGTAGATGCATACAGGACACCGAGCACACAAAATCACAGTAGACCAATGCCAAGACACATTGTTACGAAAATATCCAATAAACAGACCAAAGAGAAATTATTAAAAGGTACATGAGAAAGGAGGCAGATGACATTCAGGGGTAAACCAATAAGGTTAACAACAGATTTTTCATCACAGACGCTGAAAGCGAGAAGATCCTGGAACAATGTATTTCAAATACTGAAAGACAATGGATGCCAACCAATAATTCTGTATCCAGCAAAATTAAGCTTCAGGTACGACAACAAAATAAAAATATTTCATAATTAACAAAAGCTAAAAGAATTTGCAGCCAGAAAACCAGCATTGCAAAGTGTCTTGAGCAAAACACTACACGAGGAAGAAATGAAAACAACAACCAAAACTATCACTGGGAAGTGCCTCAGTAATAACAGAGGGCGGGGGAAAAGCTAATCATGGAGAAACAAACTAAATTAAAAAAAAATAAATAATCAAAATGGCTGGCAGTACAAACCATATATAAATAGTAACTCTAAACCTTAATGGTTGAACTCTCCAATAAAGCGAGATAGGCTGGTAACTTGGATTATAAAAACAAATCCAAAAATATGTTGCCTCCAGGAGACACATCTGAATGGAAAAGGCATACACAGGCTGAAGGTGAAAGGTTGGGAAAAAATATACCATGCACACCACACGGTCCTCGTAAGCAACCAGGGGTGGCCATCCTCTCATAGAATAAAATCGACTTCAAGACTAAGTTAATCAAAAGGGATAAGTATGGATATTATATAACTTTAAAAGGAATCATTCACCAACAAGACATAAAAATTATCAATTTTTATGAACCAAATAATGGTGCTGCGACCTTCATAAAACAAATTCTCCTCAAGTTCTGGAATCAAATAGACAACAACACAATAATTATCGGTGACTTCAACACAGCTCTCTCACCATTGGACAGATATTTCAAACAAAAGTTGAATTAAAAAAATATAGAATTCAATATCACAATCAATAACCTAGACTTAACTGAAATATATAGAATATACCAACCATCATCAAATGGATATACTTTTTTTCAGCAGCACATGGATCCTTCTCAAAAATAGACCATATATTATGCCATAGGGCAACCCTCAGTAAATATAAAGGGGTGGAGATAATACCATGCATTTTTTCTGACTATAATGGAATGAAACTGTAAATCAATGATAAAAGAAGGAAGAAAAAGTCCTACATCACATGGAAAATGAACGATATCTTACGGAATGATCAATGGGTTACAGAAGACATAAAGGTAGAAATGAAAAAATTCTTAGAGATAAACGAAAACACAGACACAACATATCGGAATCTACGGGACACAATGAAAGCAGTTTTAAGAGGGAAATTCATCGCCTGGTGGTCATTCCTCAAAAAAAAAAAAAAGGAAAAACCAACAAATAAATGAGTCACAACACACGTTACAGAACTCTCTCCAGCACTCTGTCCCAGTTGAACTCCTTGTATTTTGTGAAGCAAAAACCATATTCCCAGTGCAGCAGCAAGAAGCACCACAAAATGTGAAGGATGACCAAATGTCTTCACAGTCCCCACCAGGAGACACTTGGCTTCCTGTGGCCACAGTTTACCTACAAAGAGAGAATTCAGCACTGCTGCCTCAGGTTCATTGGAATATAAGAAACCATGTCTTCCAGGTCACATAGATGCAGACCCAGATTTGATGGTCTCACTACAAAGGAAGCTAAAGCTCATGACAACAACATATATTTCAAGTGCCCAACCTCAGAGGCAGTTTCCCAAGAAGTCATAGGCCAGCAGAGCTCCATGTTGGTGGAGTGTTTACCCTGTCCCTTACTTTTGGAAGCTCCTCTACCACCTCCAAGGTTGTGAACTCCCGAGCATATTCCATTCAGATACATAATCAAAGATTTTCACACTTTTCTCCTCTTATTGTGTCTTACTTGGGGCGAAGGTAATATCATGGCACTTCTCTGGATGTGAGTGGGAAGATTTTTGTGTAGCACATGTTTACATACACATTGGAGTCATTTTCCAATTTTCCATTTGAAATACTGAATCCCTGACATTAACCCCTACCCTACTGGACTCTGACTAATAATCTTAATATGATGGTGAGAAATAACCCAAAAAGAATAGAAATACAAGCAGTTCAGAGGAGGCATGGTGTGTAGTTGGAATTGCCTTTTGCATTATATAGTGTAGGAGTTATAAATCTAGTCAATTTTTTGTTGAAATAACTCTACATGTGTTTTTAAAGTTAACAAATATGTGAATTCCTGTCTCCCTTTCTCTGTAGCCTATACGGTGCATGTATTTTTATATGCACATAGAAAATCCTATCTGGTATCACACGTATATACTTGTGAGGTGACTGAATTGGCAGATACAAATTGTGAGAAGAGATCAGTCCTCCTAAACGCTGTTGGAACTGAAAATTCAACCTATGGGTGAGCTTCCAAGTTGAATAACATTATACATAAATCCATGTTCAGTAAATGAATATTTTTGCATCTGTGGATTATATATATTTCATGATGAATTTCGATTGGCATATATATTGCTACTTTTTTTCTTTTATTGGTTGTTCAAAACATTACAAATCTCTTCACATATCATATTTCATACATTAGATTCAAGTGGGTTATGAACTCCCATTTTTACCCCAAATACAGATTGCAGAATCACATCGGTTACACATCCACATTTTTACATAATGCCCTATTAGTTACTTTTGTATCCTGCTACCTTTCCAATACTCTACTATCCCCCCTCCTCTCCCCTCCCATCTTCTCTCACTACCCCATCTACTCTAATTCATTTCTCTCCTTGTTTATTTTCCCATTCCCCTCACAACCTCTTACATGTAATTTTGTGTAACAATGAGGGTCTCCTTCCATTACCATGCAATTTCCCTTTTCTCTCCCTTTCCCTCCCACCTCATATCTTTGTTTAATGTTAATCTTTTCTTCCTGCTCTTCCTCCCTGCTCTGTTCTTAGTTGCAATCCTTATATCAAAGAAGACATTTGGTATTTGTTTTTTAGAATTGACTAGCGTCACTAAGCATAATCTGCTCTAGTACCATCCATTTTCCTGCAAATTCCATGATTTTGTCATTTTTTAGTGCTGCGTAATACTCCAGGGTGTATAGAAGCCACATTTTTTTTTATCCATTCATCTACTGAAGGACAACTGTGTTGGTTCCACAGTGTTGCAATTGTGAATTGTGCTGCTATGAACATCGATGTGGCAGTATCCCTGTAGTACACTCTTTTAAGGTCTTAAGGGAATAGTCCAAAAAGGGCAATAGCTGGGTCAAATTGTTGTTCCATTCCCAGCCTTCCCCAGAATCTCCATACTGCTTTCCAAATTGGCCGCACCAGTTTGCGGGAACATCTCTCCACACAGGCCTGGTTTGATCCTTCTTCTCTACATTAAGAAGAGAAAGGCTTATTCAGACACAACCCTTCATCCTTAATAGGTTGTTTCCCATGGAAGATGACTTTTGCTCTCTCAGGTCCTTCATTGCTGCCTACATCTTCTTCAGGGATCAAATCTACATGGAACCTCAAAGGTTCTCAGCAGGTGGAAGATATCCTAAATTCCTGTATTGTAAGATGAACTCTGTACCTGCTCTTCTGTAAAGTTAAATTGAGGGAACAGTGTATGGTTAGGGTTAATAACATGTTCGATTTGGGTTAGTAATCATTCTGCTGGATGAATAATGGTATTGGAAAACTGCCATATTTACAAGAATATACAGCTAAAATATAAGTATGAAAACAGAAATCTAGGTAAGATTTGAAGTCCACAAGGGCATTAGGCCCTTGTTTGGGATACTTAGCTTTGAATTACGTTCTGCAAAATTGTCTCAGATAAATCGATAATCCATGGCATAGGACCTTGGACCTTGGATGATTGATTGTAGAAGAGAACATCCACTCAAAATAGGATAGTCAGTAGGTTTAGGAAGAAGAGTGAGTATAAAATTTGGACCAAATGTTCTTTAGCAATAGGGTTTTGGTTATAGAGTGAATGTAAATGTCAGCACATGTGAAGAGTCAGTCACAATGATGAACTGGAAAAAATATAAGAAAGAAGATATCAATAGAGACAATACAAAATCAGGCAATTATAATGTGAGTGATAGGATTAGACATTTTCAACAGGATTGAGATTGAATACATAATCTTAGGAAGAAAAAAATAGGTAGTCACCAATAGGAATGATATTTGAAAGCATTAGGCAACCTGGACATGGATGTTTTTAGTAATCCATGTTCACTTTCCATTTAGGATTTGGTACAATCATAAGTGTGACCTTTGCATTTGTGCCCAGAAAATTATTGTGATAAAATATATATGTAGATCATGTGACATGATTATTTCTTCCACTATTACTGGGAGCAATATTTGAAGACATATAAATTAGTATTGGGGTACAAAGTGGTGTACCCTGAGTCTATGAATATAGAGATAATGCATGAATAGAACTTAGTGAATAAATAATATAACTGGTTCCTCTTTAAATAATAGATTGAATTGATATCTGAAAATATATTAGAAATCATAAATTGACATAAAATCAGTCATTCCAACCAGTTATGTATCTAATGGTAATCTTAGGATTATTGTTTATCATGAAGTGTGTGTGAGTTTTGCTTCAAAAGTGATAATGGAAATGGAAAATATTGTGTTTGGTAAGAAGTCTCATGAAAAGACCAGTCAAAAAATATGGAGGAATACATGTGTTCTGAAGCAGGAAGTGATTGAAAGTGAAACAAATGCCTATAAATTTGCTAAATTGTGGATGAAATATACATCCTATAATGTGCATAAACTGATGAAATAGTAGTGTACCAGTGTTGAATAAAAATGAATGTCAAAATGTACGTCATGTCCCATAGGAATCTACTTGTATTGATGTTAAACTGGGTCAGTTACTGTAGAAATATTAGGATTCGCGTGCATCATTCACCGAAGTGAGTTTTCTTTTTTTTTTAATTTTTATTTATGATTCTTCAAAACATTACATAGTTCTTGATGTATCATATTTCACACTTTGATTCAAGTGGGTTATGAACTCCTATTTTTACCCTGTATACAGATTGCAGAATCAAATCAGTTACACATCCATTGATTCACATATTGCCTTACTACTGTATGTTGTATTCTTCTGCCTTTCCTATCCTCTACTATCTCCCCTCCCATGCCCTCTCCTCCCCTCTTCTCTCTCTAATCCCACTACTCTAATAAATTTTCCCCCTTGTATTATTTGTCCCTTTCCCCTCACTTCCTCTTGTATGTAATTTTTTATAACCCTGAGGGTCTCCTTCCATTTCCATGCAATTTCCCTTCTCTCTCACTTTCCCTCCCACGTCACATCCCTGTTAAATGTTAATTTTCTTCTCATGCTTTTCGTCCCTTCTCTGTTCTTAGTTACTCTCCTTATATTAAAGAAGACATTTGGCATTTGTTTGCTAGGGTTTGGCTAGCTTCACTTAGCATAATCTCCTCTAATGCCATCCATTTCCCTGCAAATTCTATGATTTTGTCATTTTTTAATGCAGAGTAATACTCCGTTGTGAATAAATGCCACTTTTTTTTATCCATTCATCTATTGAAGGGCATCTAGGTTGGTTCCACCGTCTTGCTATTGTGAATTGTGGTGCTATGAACATCGATGTAGCAGTTTCCCTGTAGCATGCTCTTTTTAGGTCTTTAGGGAATAGAATGAGAAAGGGAATAGCTGGGTCAAATGGTGGTTCCATTCCCAGCTTTCCAAGAAATCTCCATACTGCTTTCCAAATTGGCTACACCAATTTGCAGTCCCACCAGTAATGTACAAGTGTACCTCTTTCCCCACATCCTCCCCAGCACTTGTGTTTGTTTGGCTTCATAAATGCTGCCAATCTTACTGGAGTGAGATGGTATCTTAGGGTGGTTTTGATTTGCATTTCTCTGATTGCTGGAGATGGTGAGTATTTTTTCATGTACTTGTTGATTGATTGTATGTCCTCCTCTGAGAAGTGTCTGTTCAGATCCTTAGCCCATTTGTTGATTGGGTTATTTGTTATCTTATTGTCTAATTTTTTGAGTTCTTTGTATATTCTTGATATTAGGGCTCTATCTGAAGTGAGAGGAATAAAGATTTGTTTCCAGGATGTAGGCTCCCTATTTACCTCTCTTATTGTTTCTCTTGCTGCGAAAAACCTTTTTAGTTTGAGTAAGTCCCATTTGTTGATTCTAGTTATTAACTCTTGTGCTATGGGTGTCCTTTTGAGGAATTTGTAGCCCAACACCACAGTATGTAGATCGTAGCCAATTTTTCTTCTATCAGACGCCATGTCTCTGATTTGATATAAAGCTCCTTGATCCATTTTGATATAACTTTTGCCATGGCGAGAGAAAGGGATTCAGTTTCATTTTGTTACATATGGATTTCCAGTTTTCCCAGCACCATTTGTTGAAGATGCTATCCTTCCTCCATTGCATGCTTTTAGCTCCTTTATCAAATATAAGACAGTTGTAGCTTTTTGGATTAGTCTCTGTGTCCTCCATTCTGTACCATTGGTCCACCTGCCTGTTTTGGTACCAGTACCATGCTGTTTTTTTTTTTTTTTTTTACTATTGCTCTGTAATATAGTTTGAAATCTCTTATCGCTATACCGCCTGATTCACACTTCCTGCTTAGAAATGCTTTTGCTATTCTGGGTCTTTTATTTTTCCATATGAATTTCATGATTGCTTTCTCTATTTCTACAAGAAATGCCCTTGGGATTTTGATTGGCATTGCGTTAAACTTATAGAGAACTTTTGGTAATATCACCATTTTGATGATGTTAGTTCTGCCTATGCATAAACAGGGTATATTTTCCATCTTCTAATATCTTATTCTACTTCTCTTTTTAGGGTTCTGTAGTTTGCATTGTATAAATCTTTCACCTCTTTTGTTAGGTTGATTACCAAGATTTTTTTTTTTTTGAGGATATGTGAATGGAGTGTTTTTCCTCATTTCTGTTTCAGAAGTTTTGTCGCTGATATACAGAAATGCTTTTGATTTATGCATGTTGATTTTATATGCTGCCACATTGCTGAATTCATTTATTAGTTCTAGTAGTTTTTTTTGTAGACCCTTTTGGGTTTTCTATATAAAGAATAATGTCATCTGCAAATAGTGATATTTTAAGTTCTTCTTTTTCTATTTTTATGCCTTTAATTTCTTTCGTCTGTCTAATTACTCTGGCCAGTTTCGAAAACTATATTGAATAGAAGTGGTGATAGAGGACATCCCTGTCTTGTTCCAGATTTTAGAGGGAATGCCTTTAATTTTTCTCCATTCAGAATGATACTAGCCTGAGGGTTAGCATAGATAGCTTTTACAGTGTCGAGGTAAGTTCCTGTTATTCCTGGTTTTTCTAATGTTTTGAACATAAAGGGATGCTCTACTTTGTCGAATGATTTTTCTGCATCTATCTAGATGATCATATGGTTCTTATCTTTAAGTATATTTATGTTGTGAATAACATTTATTGATTTCTGTATATTGAACCGTCCTTGCATCTCAGGGATGAATCCTACCTGATCATGATGCACAATTTTTTTGATGTTCCTTTGTATCCAATTCGCCAGAATTTAATTGAGGTTTTTTGCATCTAGGTTCATCAGAGATATTGGTCTGTAGTTTTCTTTCTTTGAGGTGTCTTTGTCTGGTTTCGAAATCAGAGTGTTCTTGGCCTCATAGAATGAATTTGGCAGAGCTCCCTCTTTTTCTATTTCCTGAAATATCTTGAAAATTATTGGTATTAATTCTTTTTTAAAGGTCTTGTAAAACTCCGCTGTATACCCATCTGAACCTGGACTTTTCTTGGTTGGTAGTCTTTTGATTGCTTCTTCTATTTTATCCATTGATATTGGTCTGTTTAAATTGTGTGTATCCTCCTGACTCAGTTTGTGCAAATCATATGACTTAAGAAATTTATCAATGTCTTCACTATTTTCTATTTTATTGGAATATAGGTTTTCAAAATAATTTCTAATTGTCTTCTTTATTTCTGTAGCATCTGTTGTTATATTGCCTTTTCGATCCCATATGTCAGTAATTTCAGTTCTCTCTTTCTTTGCTTAAATCCAAAACACTCCCACATGACACTCATCTTCTTCCATATAGACACTCATCATACCCTGTGGCTGGAGGTTTCTATGAGAGGCAAGGCCAAGAAAGTGTCCAAAATAAGCTCACTTGCCCCTCATTTGCCTAAAATCATGGTGGCCTGGGTACTCTTCCTTTGAACCAGGAGTGATCAAATATTCCTGCTGGTAAAGTGTTCCGCTTTTCCAATTTGAGGCCTACTAGCTGTCAGGTATAGATTCTTTATGTGATTTGGAGTCATGAGAAAACCCAAGCCTCTATGGGATAGCCTCTGCAGGGATTTGAAGAACGCATTTGACCCAAAGGATCCCTATTCTCACTTGATGTAGGTCAGAAACCCAACCTAAGAAGGCAAAAAAATTTATCCACAATGACTGCTCTTTTGGCCATTTTGGTTTGGAAGCACATGGGATTTTTATTTAGATCTATCAGGTGCTGAGAATTTAAGCCACAACCTCACACAAGGACAAGTGGCTGATTCAAGCACATCCCATTCCAAAGCAATTAAGCAAAGAGCCACAGGTGATGCCCATTCATTTCCATATGAAAACAGTTTTCTTAAGTCTTCACAAAGGGGTGGCCTGAGGTAAAGACCTTCTTGACATTCAGGGTAATAGAAACATAAGTAAGCAAAAGGCCCAAAGCAGGGTTTCTCCACTAAGACTTTCCTGGTCACACTGATATCTGAGTTTTCTGAGATTCTCCCATTCCCTTCAGCTATCAGTACATGGCCATGTCACAGAGCCTTGTGGTGGTACATATGTTGGACACAAAACCATGAGCCTATTCAGGAGAGTGGCCAGAATTCACTAAGAAACAGGAACTTAGAAAGATAGTAGGTATTGCCCATCCATAGGCAAGCCACTCTCCATTCTTAAATTGGGCAGGATGAACGCTGGGACACTTTATATTAGACAGGACACAACCATTGATGCATTCGCTTTTCAAAGGTCTACAACCACGGATACAGTGGGATACACAAACAAAGAAACACTCGCCATGTCAAATGACTTATTAAAAACAGTCCACTCCAAACCAAACAAACTGCCTTTCCTACCTATTCTCATAACATGAGACAAAACCAAACTCACATGCACACCACAAAGGCACCTCCTTTACCCAAGTAGGTCTGTGACTATCCAGAGTGTCCTCAGACTGATTGGCCATACTATGTTCCCACGAAATGGCCTGTCCTGTCTCAGATCTGGTCTTCATTACCAACTCTGTAAAGTTGTCAGGAGCCATCAGGGAGTCACTACCTGCTTTCTCAGGAAGGCCCCTCTTCAGAGCTTTCCTGGCATTTAACCATCCACAGATCAGTATTTACCAAGAAAGACTGACTCTGTCTTTGGTAAATCCAAACAAGTGAACCCAATGGGACTGGAACTGGGACTGGCTCTGGGTGCTTGGCTTCCTGGATCCCGAGTTCAGCAAATTGCATCAACAAAGAAGTGAGGTAGGTCAATTCCTTCAGGAACTGAATGAGGTCACTGCCTTGGTAACCACTTTGTTCTAACAGATGCTTCGAAGGTTCCCATGAGATGGAGGTTACCCCTACATCCTGTGACACATTCAGAAGTTAGAATTGTATATCGACCATAGGCACCCGGGAACTGCTCTCCACACAGGCTGTGGTGAGCCGTTTCTGCAGATTATGGTCGCCATTGCAAGATGGCGCTGGCTCCACTGTGGTCTGGAATAAACAACTCCTTGTTTGGGAGAGTTGGTGCATGGTTTCTCAGCACCCTGTGAGAAAGTTCCATGTGGCAGCTTCGCATTGGGGCTTGGGATGCTTTATTAAGGCTGGGAGGGGCATCCGAATGGGAATTAGAAGAAATATCAAGGACCTGAATAAACTGCTGAAAGAAGATTCCTGAGTTGCGTCTTCCTTGCGGGCAAGGGGTCGCGACAAGTGGTGCTGAAAACCCGGGAACCAGAACTTTCAGCAGTCAGGGGTGGTGCACCAATTAGTCCCAGGTAAGTAGGACCCACGGTCAAAGCGGAGATCAGTCCTAGATAAGTAGGACCCGCTATCAAAGCGGAGATCAGTCCTAGGTAAGTGGGACCCGCGGTCAAAGTGGAGATTAGTCCCAGATTAATTGGGACCCGCGGTCAAAGCGGAGATTAGTCCCAGATTAATTGGGAACCACGGTCAAAGCGGAGATTAGTCCTAGGTAATTAGGACCCGCTATCAAAGCGGCAGCTCCTCTGTAAAGCCAGAGAGAGCATTAAATCTTATTGCAGCTGCACTGTGTACTTTCGCTCTTACTTTCACTTTTGTTTGTTGTGTGTCTTTTGTTGTGTCATGGGTGCCGTATCTTCAAGTCCGCTTCTCCTGGCCCTAGATAACCTGTTACATTCCAAGGGCCTAAAAGTGAAACATAGTACTTTACAGAGATTTTTACAGAAGACAGATATTGTTGCCCCGTGGTTCGCATTTTCTGGCAGCCTCACTATACCTAGCTGGGATAAGTTAGGCACAGATCTTGACTTTGCTTCTGAGCAGGGCATATTAGAGGGTGGGGTGATACCCCTTTGGAAGATGATCCGTAGTTGCCTCGCAGATGGCAGATGTCAGGAAGCACTTACTAAAGGACAAGAAGTTTTAGAGCAATTACATGAAGAAAGATCAGAAATGGCAGGCAGTGAGGTATTTCAGGAGGGTGGGAGTGTGCGAAGCGAGAAACAGGGGAGGAAACAATTATCTCCGGCAGCCAGTGACGTATTTCAGGAGGATGGCAGTGTGCGGAGCGAGAAACAGGGGAGGAGGCGATTGTCTCTGGCACGGAGTGAAATATTTCAGGAGGAAGGGAATGTGCAGAGCGAGAAACAGGGGAGGAGGCAATTGTCTCTGGCACGGAGTGAAATATTTCAGGAGGAAGGGAATGTGCAGAGCGAGAAACGGGGGAGGAAACGCTTGTATCCATATCTCAGTACACTGTGCACACTTCCATGCAAAAGTGGGTCAGAAGAGGAGGAGGATGAGAAGGAGGAGCTCGGGAGACTGTCTCGGCAGCTAGGGAGTTTAACTATGGGAGAAGGGAACAAAAATAAACAGGAGCTCAAGAAAAATGATCCTCCGGACCCGCCGCCGTACGGTGAGGGTGTTTCGAGGAGAGCTTTCCATGCCCAAGCATGGAGGGCTGTTAACGCTGAGATGGGTCTTGCTTATCCAGTTTTCCAGGATGACAATAGGGGAAGATTCCATGAGCCTTTAGATTTCAAAATTGTGAAGACCCTGGCAGAGTCTGTGAGCACTTATGGGGTGGATGCCGCCTTCACATTAACTCAGGTGGAGAGTCTGTCTAGATACTGTATGACTCCCTCTGATTGGGCTAGCCTTGTTCGGGCTTGTGTTTCTCCAGGCAAATATTTGGACTGGAGAGCCTTTGTGCTAGAGGGCGCTGTAGAGCAGGCTGCCCAAAACTATGCAGCGGGACACCCCTTTGGGACAAGGAAATGCTTTTGGGACAAGGCAGATTTGGTAATCAACAAACAGGATACCCCCCTGAGGTATATGAACAGATTAATAACATTTGTATCCGTGCATGGAAATCACTCCCAAATAGAGGAGAAGTGTCTGGCAATTTAACAAAAATCATGCAAGGCCCCACAGAACCTTTCTCGGACTTTGTTGCTAGGATGGTGGATGCCGCAGGAAAAATCTTTGGTGACCCTGATAGAGCAATGCCCTTGATTAAACAACTTGTTTTTGAGCAATGCACCAAAGAATGTAAAGCAGCAATCGCTCCTTATAAAAACAAGGGCATAGAAGCTTGGATGAAAGTGTGTAGAGAGCTTGGAGGACCTTTAACTAATGCAGGTCTTGCAGCTGCTGTCCTTCGGATCGCAAAAGGGGGCGGTCCTGGTGCCGGAACATGCTTCCATTGTGGTCAATCCGGCCATTTCAAACGTGACTGTCCCAAAAAAGGCAATTTTACTGGACCTCCTCGCGGTGGCCCTTCTAATAGCCCTCGTCAACCGGGGCTGTGTCCAAAATGCAAAAAGGGGAAGCATTGGGCAAGAGAGTGTAGATCAGTGAGGGACATCCATGGACAGCCTATTTCAGCTGGGCCAAAAAACGGCCGAAGGGGCCCCCGACCCCAGGGCCCACGAATATATGGGGCAATGGAGAATGTCACACCCGAACCCGAGACATGGCCTTCTCTGCGCCATCCCACGAGATGCGGAGAGCCACTACAGGTGCCGCGGGATTGGACCTCTGTTCCACCTCCAGACTCGTATTAACACCTAAGATGGGAGTCCAATTGGTGGAAACTGAGTTCAAAGGGCCTTTACCCCCTGGCACTGTAGGTTTGTTAATTGGACGTGCATCCTCTATCCTACAAGGTCTTCATGTTTTCCCCGGAGTTATAAACCCTGATACTGTAGGGGCAGTAAAAGTTATGGTGGAAGCTCCAAGGGGCATTGTGTCTATCTCCCCAGGGGATCGGATTGCTCAATTGCTAATTTTGCCTAGTTTGCATAATCACTTCCCTGCTGACTCAAGGTCACGGACAGGAAATCAGATTGGTACCACCGGAGGAAATTGTGCCTATTTGTCACTGGATATGAGCAATCGCCCCACTTTGGAATTAAGCATAGAGGTAAATCTATTGTTGGATTGCTGGACACAGGAGCAGATCGTAGTATCATAGCCCTTAAGGACTGGTCTAAGGGATGGCCAGTGCAGGCTTCTGATCAATCCTTAAGAGGACTTGGATATGCCCAAGCCCCTCAAATCAGCTGTAGACATCTATCTTGGAAGGACTCGGAAGGACATGATGGTACCTTTCAGCCTTATGTACTTGATTTACCCATTTCTTTATGGGGCCGTGATCTGATGAAAGACATGGGGTTCACTCTTAGTAATGACTATTCCCCAGTGTCTCAACATATCATGCAAAATATGGGTTATAGGCCAGGTCTAGGACTAGGAAGGCACCTACAGGGATGTAAGCATCCTGTGCAAGGTCATCAAAAGCTTAACAGGTTTGGTCTGGGTTTTTCCTAGGGGTCACTGGGGCTCAAATACCTATAACATGGCTCACCGAGGAGCCTGTTTGGGTGCCTCAGTGGCCTCTTCCCTCAGTTAAACTGGCAGCAGCCCATGATCTAGTCAAAGAACAACTTGATTTGGGTCACATCCAACCTTCTACTTCTCCATGGAATACTCTCATATTTGTCATTAAGAAAAAATCAGGGAAGTGGCGCCTACTGCATGATCTACGAGCAGTTAATGCTCAGATGCAGCTTATGGGGCCCATTCAAAGAGGGCTGCCTCTGCTCTCCTCTGTTCCTCAAGGCTGGCATATAATTGTTATTGACATTAAAGACTGTTTCTTTTCCATTCCTTTGCATCCTAAAGATTCACAACGTTTTGCTTTCACCCTTCCCTCGTGTAATCACGAAGAACCAGATCAAAGGTTTGAGTGGGTGGTGTTGCCACAGGGGATGGCTAACAGTCCCACGATGTGCCAGATGTATGTGGGGAAGGCACTCACACCTCTCAGACGTAAGTATTCCTCCACCAAGATCATTCACTATATGGATGATGTGTTATTGGCCGCAAAATTAGAACAGACAGTTTATGAGGCTTATAAAGAACTCGTGATGCTGTTGGCTCAACATGGACTGCACATCGCACCTGAAAAGGTTCAAACGGGGGATTCTATCAGGTTTTTGGGAGTGACAATTGGGTATGACAAATTAAAACCACAAAAAATTACCATCAGGACTCAAGATCTCCAAACTCTAAATGATTTTCAAAAATTGCTGGGAGATATTAATTGGATAAGAGGATATTTACATATTCCTAATATTGTGCTCCAGCCTTTGTATGCTACTCTTAAGGGTGATCCAGATCTTGCTTCCCCTCGTAGCCTCACTACTGAGGCTAGAGCGGCCCTTATAAAAGTAGAACAAGCTATACAGCATGCCACTCTATGCAGGCTCCAGAGTGATAAACCTTTCCAGTTATGTGTGCTTGCCACTATGCGGCAGCCTACTGGAGTACTGTGGCAAGATGGGCCTTTACTATGGATCCACCCACATGTATCCCCAGGAAAATCCTTAGAATATTATCCTGATGCTGTTGCAGCTTTGGCACTTAAAGGGATTCAACAAAGCATTCAATTTTTCGGCCAATCACCTTCTTCTCTTATCATACCCTACACTAAAGCTCAACTTAATGTTTTATGTGCTACTCTAGACAACTGGGCTATTCTGTGTTGCTCGTTTCAAGGGGGTATTGATAATCACTACCCTTCTCATCCATTACTCCATTTTGTTAAAGAACATCCCATCATTTTCCCTAAGGTAACTTCATCCAGTCCAATTCCGGGGGCTGTTAACATTTTTACTGATGGTTCCAAGTCTGGAATGGGAGCTTATGTAATTAATGACTCTCCCCCTATCCAGCATCAATTTGCTCCTGGAAATCCACAATGGGTAGAACTACAAATTGTTATTGAAGTTTTTAAACAGTGTTCTTTTCCTTTTAATCTTATTTCGGACTCCAGCTATGTACTACAAGCACTAAAAGTCCTGGAGACCGTGGGAACTATTAGTGATGCCCACAATGTGTCTGTTTACTTTACTCAGCTTCAACAGCTTATCTCTAACCGCACTGCTTCTTTTTATCCAATGCACATCAGGGCTCACACCTCTCTTCCTGGTCCGTTATCCCAAGGTAATGCCTGTGCGGACTTAGCCACTAGAGGCCAATTTATATGTTTGGCTTCCTCCTTAGAGAGGGCTAAGTTGTTTCACCAAAACTTCCATGTTAATGCATTAACGCTGCGCAGGCGTTTTTCCATTTCAAGAGCGGATGCTCGGCAGATAGTATTGCAATGTCCCCATTGTGTCACATTTCGTCATCCCCCTAATTATGGAGTAAACCCACGGGGATTTAAGCCATTGATTGTTTGGCAAATGGATGTGACACATATACCTGACTTTGGTAACCTTAAGTATGTGCATGTTTCCGTTGATACGTGCTCTGGAATTATCCATGCTTCTGCTTTATCGGGAGAAAAGGCACGTAATGTCATTACTCACTGTTTAGAGGCATGGGCAGCATGGGGTGCACCTGCATCCCTTAAGACTGATAATGGACCTGCTTATACTGCAGACAATTTACAGTTTTTCGTTCTACTATGGGAGTGCAACTTACTCATGGTTTGCCTTATAATCCTCAAGGACAAGGCATTGTTGAGCGTGCTCATCGCACCTTAAAGGAAACTTTACAAAAACAAAAAGGGGGAATAGGAGCTGAACACACTCCTAAAGAACGCCTGTCCTTAGCTCTCTTTACCATTAATTTTTTGAATTTGGATATTCATGGTCGCTCTGCGGCCGATAGACATGTGTCCCCTCAGCCCTCTGTGATTGGCTATGTTAAGTGGAAGGATGTTCTTACGGGCCAATGGAACGGCCCTGACCCCGTGCTGACAAGGGCACGAGGATCTGTATGTGTTTTTCCCCAGGATCGTACGGAACCATTGTGGGTCCCTGAACGCTTGGCAAGAAGAGTCTCGACATCAACTGACCAGCAACAAGAGATACCACAACAATCCTGTGATGAGGATCTTCATTCTACTAAGTGCTCTGGCTCTGGTGCTGGTGCCGATGGCACAGGCGACACCAATGCGGTGGTGGGCAGTGGCACGGGCATGGCCAATGCCGATGCCGGTTCATGGTAATTCTAGTGTCCTCCCCACTCTTTTTTCTACCTCATGTGAGATGTCTGCTCCCTGTGCCTCTCCTAGAGGGGACATGGAGAGAATTTTTAATCAATCTCAAGTTAATCTCACAGGAGTTTTTTGTTTCAGCCTTAGAAACGCTAATTGCATTAGCCTTAAGACCAAAAATTTGACTAACTGGGAGGACCCATTGCGGTCCAATCAGGTCTCAGGAAGCATTATCAGTGCTGTATTGAGCAAGGTAGCTTCGGGGAATGAATCAGGCTCAGAGACCCCTGCAAACAACAGCTCTGCTCTTAACATAACTACCTTGGCTATTATCTCCGAGGTACTAATCCCAGTGCCTCCTTTTTCTAGTAGTATTTATAATGCCACTCATTTCAAGGCCTCTCCTTACTGTTCCCCTAATCTTGGTTTCCCCCCAATATTTACGCCTTGTCAGGATCATTCTTGGGAGAAACATCAAGTTGCTAAATGTTTCTCCCTTTCCCCCTCTCTTGATAGGTATGTTTATAACTTTAACAATAGTGCCAGCTCCTCTACAGGAGTAGGTTGGTCCTGGTTTCAATGGCTGATTTCCAATGAAAAGGGGGCTTCAGCCGATATTTCTGCACTGGCTCAGTTGGTAGGAGCCAAAAGTTGGCTGGCTAATATTTCTGGTACTGTTAGGGAAAGTGAACAAGGTAATAGACTTACATCTGTTTCATTCAACTCTCTGTTGTATAATGCCACATTGCCTCCTGCAATGGTCTGTGTCCAATCCCCCTTCTTATTCCTTTTGGCTAAGGCCACCTCATCGGGGATGCTGGATTGTTCTCATACTACCTGTCTCTTATCTGAGTGTTGGAATGGTTCCTGGACTGTAGCAGTGTTTATGAAGATTCCAACTTTTGTCCCATTTACGGTCACTGCGGATCCTGATAAATTCCCTATTGTTGAGCTACTTAGAGTCCGCAGAGATTTTGGAATCACAGCGGCTGTGACAGCCGTGGCGGTATCTGCTGCTGCAGCAGTTACGGCCGGAGTGGCTATGGCCAATCAAGTACAAACTGCTGCCACTATTAATCAAGTGTCCAACAAACTTCCACCATACTTGAATCCCAAAATAAAATTAATCAACATATTTTGTCAGGGATTTTAGCTGCCAACCAAAGAATAGATTTACTCCAAGCTCAGGTAGAAGAATTGGCTGACTTAGTGCTTTTGGGTTGTGTTGACCAACGTGCACATTTATGCATAACCTCTGTCAGATTTAATGATTCCAGGAATGCTTCCCGCACCATTGGCGAATATTTGGCTGGAAATTGGTCCATGGAAGCGGAAGACATGATCCAGTCTCAACTAACCCAGATAGCTGTCTTGAATAGCACCCGTGTTGATCCCGTGACTTTGGGTCAATTCACCGATTGGATATCTTCTGCCTTTTCCTTTTTTAAAGAGTGGGTGGGGGTAGGCATTTTTGGTGCAATGTGTTGCTTCGGTATGTTTCTCTGTTTGTGGTTTCTCTGTCACCTCAAGGCCCGCAATGCTCACGATAAGGCTATGATCATCCAAGCTCTTGCAGCTTTACAAAATGGCAATTCACCTCAAGTTTGGCTTGCGCATCTTAAACAGTAAATCTTTGACATGGCCATTGCACCCCAAGTTATTATAACATTGCACTGGGATCGGCATGTCTTTCCTCGTTATTCTCTTAGTGTTGGAAAGCCCTTGCACTCTGCCGGTCTTGCTGCCATTGCACGCAGGTGGGTTTCCACACTAATGCTTCTCTATCGCCTTAAAGTCCGTGCCTTTCTTTCGGGGTGCTGTCAACTCGTTTGTCGTTGTGTACAGCCACAGTTCAGCCTTAGCTGTCCACCTTCGTCCACCTTCGTCACGATACAGGATGCGAGGCAAGGCACTGCACTTGAGTGATCCTTGAAGTGGACCTCAAGGAGAGCATGTCCTATTGCATGCGGGTTTGATGCCCACGCCCCGCTCCATGAAAAAAGGCGTCAGCTGATATGGCTTCAGATCTGGGGAAGGGCCCACCTTAGGACTGAGCCATACTATGCAGCCATTTCTGCACAGTGGGATAGGACCTCTACTCTCGCCTGTATTGTTTTCAGAAAACAGAAGGGGGGAACTGTGGTGAGCCGTTTTTGCAGATTATGGTCGCCATTGCAAGATGGCGCTGGCTCCACTGTGGTCTGTAATAATCAACTCCTTGTTTGGGAGAGTTGGTGCATGGTTTCTCAGCACCCTGTGAGAAAGTTCCACGTGGCAGCTTCGCATTGGGGCTTGGGATGCTTTATTAATGCTGGGAGGGGAATCCGACGGGGAATTAGAAGAAATATCAAGGGCCTGAATAAACTGCTGAAAGAAGATTCCTGAGTTGCGTCTTCCTTGCGGGCAAGGGGTCGCGACAACAGGCCTTGTTTGGTCCATCTTCTCTACAATAAGAAGAGAGAGACTGATTCAGACACATCAATTCATCCTGACCTGGTTGTTTGCTGTGGAAGATGACTATTGCTCTCTCAGGTCCTACATAGCTGCCTACATCTTCTCTAAGGATCATTTCTTCATGGATCGTTGAGTTTCTCAGCCGGTGAAAGATCAGCTACATTACTATATTGTAAGACGAACTCTGTCCCTGCTCTTCTGTAAGTTATATTAAGGGAAGAGTGTATTGTTAGGTTAAATAATAGCATCGATTTTGGTTAGGAATCATTCTGCGGGATGAATAATGGTATTGGCAACCTGCGATATTTACAAGAGTATATAGGTGAAATATAAGTATGAAAGCAGAAATTTGGTAAGATTTGAAGCCCAGAAGGGCATTGGGCCCTTGAGTGGGATACTTAGCTTTGAATTATGTCCTGCACAGTTGTCTCAGATAAATCAATATACAATGGCATAGGACCTTGTAACTTGGATGATTGAATGTTGAACAGAACATCCCGTCAAAAAGCAATAGTCGATAGGATTTGGAAGGTATTCGGTAGGCTAAGAAGAAGAGTGAGTATAGGATTTGGACCAAAAGTTCTTAACAATAGGGTTTCGGGTAGAGAGTGAAGGTGAATGTCAGCACATGTGAAGAGTCAGTCGCAATGATGAACTGGGGAAAACATGTATGAAAGCACATATCAATAAAGACATTAGGAAATCAAGTAAAGTATAAAGTGAGTGATAGGATTACACATTTTCAACAGGCTGGAGCTTGAATTTATAATCTTAAGAGGAAACAAATATGTAGTCACAAATAGAATTGACATTTGAGAACATTAGGTAACATGGACATGGATGATTTTAGTAATCCATGTTCACTTCCCATTTA
The DNA here is from genome assembly GCF_048772815.1 of Callospermophilus lateralis. Classification (NCBI taxonomy): domain Eukaryota; kingdom Metazoa; phylum Chordata; class Mammalia; order Rodentia; family Sciuridae; genus Callospermophilus; species Callospermophilus lateralis. The sequence goes on from NW_027512742.1 coordinate 28,021, forward strand.
GGCTTTGATACAATTGTACATGTGACCTTTGCTTTTTGTGTCCAGAATATTTCTGTGATAAAATGTATATGCAGATCTGGTGACGTGAGTATTTCTTCCACCATTTCAGGGAGCAATATTTTGAAGACGTATAAATTAGTATGGGGGTACAAATAGGCGTACCCTGTGTCTATGAATATAGAGATAATGCAAGAATACACCATTCTGTGAATAAACAATATAACTGGATCCACTTTAAATAATGGATTGAATAGATATCTGAAAATATATCAGAAATGTTATATTGATATACAATCATTCATTCCAACCAGTTATATATCTAATGGTCATCTTAGGGTTATGGTTTATCATGAAGGGTGTGTGAGATTTGTTTCAAAATGATTATGGAAATCGATTATAATGTATTTGGAAAGAAGTCTCATTAAAAGACCAGTCAAGAAACATAGAGAAATACATGTGTTCTGGAGAAGAAAGTGATTGAAAGTGAAAGAAATGCCTATAATTTTGCTAACTAGTGAATGAAATATGTATCCTATGATGTGCAAAAACTGAAAAATAGTAAGGTACCACTGTTGAATAAAAATGAACATCAAAAGATGCATCATGTCCCATATGAATCTACTTGCATTGATGTTAAACTGGGTCAGTAACTGTAGAAATATTAGGATTTGTATGTACCTTTCACTGAAGTTAGTTTTCAGTACTAGGAAACAAATATATATTTCAGGTGAATGAATATTTCTGAGAATAATGTTTTGATTATTAATCCACATACATGAACATGAATGAATTTAGGGAGTGTATATAAGACACATACATTTCATATTATGAAAATTCTGGAGAGTGTGTGTGTGTGTGTATATATATATATACACACATACACACAAACACACACACACACACACACACACACACACACACACACACAAACAACCACAGACAATAAACATACCAATTCATATGCCAAACAAAATTCACCATGAAATATATATCATCCACAGATCCAAAAACATTCATTTCACTGAACATGAATTTATGTATAATGTTGTTCTACTAGGAAGCTCACCTATAGCTTGAAATTTCAGTTCCAACAGCTTTTAGGAGGAGTAATCTCTTCTCACAATTTGTAACTGCCAAGTCAGGCACCTCACAAAAATTTACTTGTGATATCACGTAAGATTCTATATGTGCATATAAAAATACATGTGCTGAATAGGCTACAGAGAAAGGGAGACAGGAATACACATATTTTTTAACTTTAAAAACACATGGAGAACTATTTCAATTAAAAATTGACTAGATTAATAACACCTACCATTTATCTTGCAAAAGGCAAGTCCAATATACACCATGTCTCCTCTGAACTTCTTGTATTTCAATTTTGTTTCGGTTATTTTTCTCCATCATATTAGTATTAGTTGTTAGAGTCTCGTAGAGTATGGGTTATTGTGAGGGATATAGTATTTTGAATGGAAAATTGAAAAATGAATCCAATGAGTATGCATATATATGGTATACAATAATCTTCCCACTCTCATCCAGAACAATGCCTTGACATTACCTTCGTCCCAAGTAAGACACAATTAGAGGAGTAGAGTTAAAATATCTGTGAATACATATCTGGGATAGAAAATGCTCAGGAGTTCACAAACATGGATGTGGTAGAGGAGTTTCCAAAAGTAAAGGACAGGGTTGATCTCCCAACCTGATCTTTCAATAAAATTGGGAGTCATCTTGCCATACAGCCATGAGAAGATAATTTTTTCTTTACTATAAATTAGTGCAAATTCCAAACCTACTTGGAATTCCTGCCCATGCCTTGAACTCACCCATATCTGGCTTTCTGACCAGATTGCAGCCCTCTCTGAAACTTTAGTGACACCTCATAAATATTGGCCTTCCCTGGCCAAAGACCCTCTCTAGGCTCTAATGGTCCTCATAATTTTTGATGCTGGGGCCAGCAAATAAAAAATGTAACCTATAATTAGTGTGATGCTTGTCAAAGTTCTGTTTTCTGTAACTCCCCTTTTGTGTAACTTTCTGGGGTATAAAGCTGGGCTGTAGGAAATGTGGGGATGCTGTCTTGTTTCCGCTGTTTGAGAGGGAGAGGCAGCCCACCCGGATGAAATAATAAGCTTGCTTTAATTTGATTTTAATTGGAGTCAGTGGTCTTTTCTTGCATCCTGGTCTAATATTTTAGAGTTCCCCAGTGAGATGACCCGACCAGATCACAAGACCAGACTCCTGGAAATTCTGAAGCTGGCCTTTCCTCCAAGGCTCCGGGCTGGAGAGCCAAGTTCAAAGGCCTTGGAGTGAGCCTTCAGTCCGGGGAGCACTGCAGTGAACCATCGCACTATAACTATTAGCAAGCACCTGGTGGAGGAGGCCTCCATAGGTAAGTGGTATCTTTATAACATCTGATATCCGGTAAAGGGACATCTCTTCTGATGACAGAGAGGTGGCATGGGGAGGCTCACATATACTCCTGTCCGGGACAGTAACAAGAATCATTCTGTCCTCTGTTCTGTTCTGCAGGGAATTCCTCTGAAAGGGTAGAGAGGTGCCAACGGGCACGCAGGAGCTCCTTCCCTGGAGCTTTAGCAAGACGTTGTATTGCTCCTCTGTTTTTCTGTTTCTTCACCGGTTTTCTGTTTCTTTGTGTTTTTTTCTGTGTTCTGTATGTTTTTGGTTTGTTAGTTTTTGTGCGTTTTGTTGTGTGATTTCTGTGGTAAAAACATAATGATATTGGACGTGAAAATGGGTAATAAAGCAAGTAAGCCTGACACCCCTTTGGACTGTGTTTTAAGGAACTGTGATGAACTTTCCCCCCCTTTGTCAAGCAGGATGAGAGAAGCCCCTAGCTGGTTGCCTGGAGCACACCCACTGCAGAGGGCAATGCCTGCTGGTGACCTAAGAACTGAGTATCTCTTAGGTGAAAAAGTGAAACTCCTTTAAAACCTCTTGTCCCTCCAGATCAAGAGAGTCACAACCTTTCGGCAGAATCCCCTGTGTTTCTCCTTTGTTAGCAAAGCAGTAAACCTCCCTTTTTCTTTTTCTCAAACGCTGTCCTCATTATTAAATTGGTATTAATTGGCTTCAACATCAGGAACCAAAATTTAAGCTACAAATTTTGATACCCTCCCCTGGACCCCGGGACTTTTTGAGAGCTGACTACTGAAATATTAGGAGACGGAGCGTGCTCGGGGTGGAACTGAACCAGAGGAGCTAATCCTGTAAGTAAAAGGAGGGACTGAAGGACTCCCAGCAGCTGCCAAAGCCCTGTTGCTTCAGAGAATTCCCTCCTTCCGTCTCTGCACTGTAAGAATTATGCCACCTCTGTCTTATTAAAAAAGAGAATAAGAAAAAGGGGACACTAAATGCAGTAAAGTCACCATGGAGACCCTTGATTTCACATTTCAGGTTGCTCCTCTTTGAAAACATCTGTTCCCCTTGTGGGGACATCTATCATGCTACAGGTGTAGGAGATTTTTCTCTTATCTGTTATGTTTTAAAGGCTTCTGTCTGTCAGCCATAGTCTGGAGCTCCTTTCTGTCTGTCTTGTGTCTTTGTTTCTGGCCCTTAAAGACATGTGCAATAATGTGTTCATATTATAAATTGTTTCTTGGGAATGATCTTAGCTCAATGTGTGTCTAAATGATGAGGTTTTATTGTAACAATCTGGTATCTGAATGGGTTTTTGAAGCATTGTACAATCTTGCAGTTAAAAGTCTGGTTCATATAATTGTTTAGTTTATGATTTTAGATAATTCATGCAAGAGAACTTAAATACTTAGCATGGAAAACTAAAGAACTCTATTTCCAAGTTGGCAAGTAACTTCCCAAACATTCAGTCTTATTTTTCACCAGTTTTGAATTGGGTAGACTGGGAAAATATCACAGTGTGTACCAGTGCATTAATTTGGAAAAGGATAGTAAATCATAGTATGGTATCTGTTGACAGAACAAGATGTAAAGATATAAAATTTTGTGAATTGTAACTTAAAATTGTACCATAATTTTCAACATACAAACCTGAAAATTATGGTTAAAATGCCTTAGGCCTGAGGTGTCTGCTCAGAATAGCAGTTTTTCCCTGCTCCTTCCAGACCTCAGCCAGGCCTTATGTTGAAATGCAAATGAAAGAAGCCTACTAGCTCAGTAGGAGACTGATCTGAGGCCTAAGGGGGGGGGGGGAGAAAAAATTACATTGTATGGTATTTACTAATAACTGCCCAGTCACTTTTTCTAGGACTCTTATTTTTTTCCTTAGATTCTGTATTGTTTTTAACTCATGATTTTGATCCTACAGACCTAGGTTAATGTTTTTCTGATCAGTTCTATCTTTGACCAACAGTGGAGTTTTTGAAACATTGCAATGGAGATTTCACCTGCGAAAAGCTACAAGGCCTTTACTATAATTATGTGTGCACACTCTTGTTATGTGTTGTATGTGTATATATACATATGTCCGTATATCATGTATATTATATACAAATTAACATACATAAGGAGCGCTCATAAAAAAAGGAGCACTCACAAAAACAAATTTTAAAAAGCGGATCCAAAGATCTTTAATTTATGTGATTTAAATGGTTCACTTTAAATTGGATAAACAGATAAAAATAAATGTCTTTAAATTTAAGCTTACATGTTTTTCTAGGTGTTCAAAAATCTAATAAAATATTAATGTCGACAAAAGGTCTAATATGCCTTGGTTCTAGGACTTTTCCTTCAACAAAAAAATGGTCTACACTGTTCAATACTTTTGTCTAATATTTTGATAAATAAATAAATTAAATTTGATATTTGATTACTCATTCATGAGTATTCTTGTTAGATATGTTATTGATTTACTAAGGTCTGTATAAGTTTGTTCTAAAGTCTGTATAAGATTGTAAAAATCAGTCATGTGTAAAAGACACAAAAATTTCTTAAAACATACGTTTACCAATAACATTGTGTTTATTAAGTTTTATTTTTCTAGAGCAAGCAACCATAAATATTAAACAACTTATTAAATACGATCTGTTATTTTAGAGCACTGTACTGCCATTTCTTTAAAAGCTAAACTTGGTTAATGTAGAAACATCAATGCAATTATGATGCTACTAATGTGCTCATATCTTACAGGAATACAAGTCTCTAAGTTAGAAACTTTAAAAGAGCATTATGTGAAGCTGGTGTTCTGAAGTTGTATGGTAAAAAAAATATATATTGGGCATTTATTTACCTTTTATCAATAAGATATGTAAACTTTTATGTTACTTTTTACATTGGGGAACAATTTGAATGTATTTTTATGTTAATGAGAGCCTTAGCTATGAAAAGGATAAAACTTTCAGCGTTTATTTTATTCATGTTTTAAATGTTATATTATATGGTGTTAACTAATGTTCATGTGACCTCAAACAATTAATGTTAACTTTTTAAACTGATATTTAAAAACAAAGATCATCTTTAGAACTAAAACACTTAAGATTTATAAAGAGCCCTGCCTTACTTGAGATAAGGCTCTGTGTCCCAACTTACTACATGTGAGAATGACTACGAAAGCAGTGGGTCAGATGTTATTTCATTTAAAGTTACATTCAAAAGTTCTTTTTTTTTCATATCAAGATTATTAGGATCTCAAACAAGAAATATAATAAATAACTCAGCCTAAAAATTCAGGGTAGCTATTACACGAACTAAGTATATTTACTCTTGTTAATTTTATTTTGTAATTTCCTTATAAGTGATCTAAAGATTCCCTGTTAGTGTTTTACAGAAGTGTTGCTTTAAGAACACAACATGGGTTAATTAAAGATAACAAGTCATCACCAAAAGACAGACAGAAAAATACAGATCCCAATTAATAAAAAGATAAATAATTTTAAATTACAGAAATTAAATCCCAGTACTCTTAATATAAGGCTGCTAAAATTTATTTGCTGGATGTTTAAAATTAGGATTTAAAATTAAAGTTAAATGAAAAGGGCCAAGAAAACCAATATTTGATTCTTGCCCTCTGAGTCAGTCTGTATCCAGGGAACAGGGGACTTCCCTAAAGAGCTTTGCAACTCTGAGCCACTGGAGAACAGAAAGCCAATCAGTGCATTTTCTATGAAGAAGACAGTCATCAGAGAAGGGAGACATCCCTGATGCTTCCGAGGGAAGCCACAGGGTCAAGCAAGACCTGGACACACCTAGCGAAAATGGCACTAGCAGAACTGAGAAGCTGCTCTCAAGTTTCCCCAGGAATGACTCCCGTAAAAGCTCAGCTGGCTGTTCATAATAGATAGAAACTAAAGTCAGTTTGACTGCTTCATCTTAAACATTTAGGAAAGACAGTTAAACGGAAAATACAGCCATTCCTGGGCATTTTAAATAATAACAGTAATAATAATATTTTAAGGTATACACTTTATGGTAGCCTCCCAAAATAAATAAGACTGGAGGCTACAACGAAGGGTTCTCAGAGAGGAATGCCTGATAACTATAAAAAGAGACTATCAAGAGGAGCTGCCAGAGGCAGAAGTTTTTAGTTTAAGGCCTACAGATATTCCTAACCTACACAGGTAATATTGGAGTTTGCTAGTACAATTATCCAGCCTTGAGTAACAGAATTAAGGGTTTCTCTATTAGACACAGAGGTCATACTAGTAAAAGAATTTTGCAGGATCAGATGGTATTAAATTATAACACTGTAATTTATGGGGAGGGACAACTGTAACCCTAAATGTTAAATATTAAGTTGACAGTCCTGATAACTGGGGATATTTAAGACTGGTGAGGGGACATCTATACAGTGACATGTTCCAGCTGCTGCAACATTTATTCAGTACTCATGTATTTTGTTTCTCTCATAGAAGAACCCATCCCCAGATGACTTTACAACCTGTACTTCCCCAACCAGACTTCAAACCGAACTGACTTCGAAAAGGCAACTCATGTCTCTCAGACCGTACCCCCTCACATCACCCTCTCTCAGCTCAGAAGAAGTCAAAATGAGTGACGCCTTGCTTCTTACTACAATGGAGCCAAAAATAAATAGACTATCAATATAAGTAATTAATTAAGTCAGTAAAATCAGGGAGACCGGTTTTGGGTGAGTTCAAAAAATGGGGAGACTGTTACCTGAGGAATTAAATTTCCCTCAGTGCTCGTCCCCTACCCTATCAAAGATTTGAAAGGGACACATTAGAAAATGGGGGAATGATAGACCCAACCTTATATTTTATTTAAATTGGAGCCATCTTGACACAAAGCCATGAAAAGATAATTTTGGCTTAACTATAAATTACAGCAAATTCTGAACCTGCTTTGAATGCCTGCCCATGCCTTGAACTCACCCATGCATGGCTCTCTGACCAGATAACAGCCCTCTCTGAAACTTTATTTACACCTCATAAATATTGGCCTTCCCTGGCCAGACGACACTCTCTGAGGCTCTAATGGTTCTCATAAATTCTGATGTTTGGGCCAGCAAAAAAAAAAAAATGTAAACTATCATTAGTGTGATGCTTGTCAGAGTTCTGTTATCTGTAACCACCCTTTTCTGTAACATTCTGCGCTATAAAGCCATTCTGTAGGAAAGGTGGGGTTCCTCTCTTGTTCCCACGGTTTTGGGAGGGAGACATAGCCCGGGTGGTGGAAATAATAAGTTTGCTTTAATTTGATTTTAATTGGAGTCAGTGGTCTTTTCTTGCGTCCTGGTCTAAAAGGTAAACACTCCACCAACATGGAGCTCTGCCTGCCTAAAGACTACTTGAGAAACTGCCTCTGAGAATGGGCACTTGACATATATGTTGTTGTCAGGAGCTTTAGCTTCCATTCTAAGGAGACCATTAAAGCTGAGTCTGCATCTATGTGACCTGGAGGACATTGTTTCTTATTTTCCAAATAACATGAGGCAGCAGTGCTGACTTCTCTCTTTGTAGGTAAACTGTGGCCACTGAAAGCTAAGTGTCTCCGCATGTGGACTGTGAAGCCATTTGGTCATCCTCCACTTTTCATGGTGTTTCTTGCTGCTGCACTGGGAGTTTGGTATTTGCTTCATGAAATACAAGGAGTTCAACTGGGACACAGTGCTGGAGGGAGTCCTGTCACGTGTGATGGGTCAGGGTCTGCAGGAGAATGCACCAACCAGGCTTCTATTCCACATAGCTTGTCCCCTTAACCATAGCAACCTGATTCTGAACATTGCCCTGAAACATCTCCATATAACAAGATGCCTTTTATGGAGAGGATTCAGACATATACGTGATTCCTGTCTGCACCATGTCAGCCACAAGCCATTTGGAAGTCAATTACAGATCCACATGGCTTGACAAGAGATGCTTTATCACACACCTGCACATCACAGCTCTGGGCCCACTACTCAGCAGCCTCCAACATACTGGTATCTGTGTTATACACCGTTTTCATGAAACCCAGTCAATCAAGGCACTGTCTGGTACCCTCAGGATCAGCAACAGGACATCCAAAGATTCTCCAGGGCCACCTGGTCATGGGAATTTCAAAAATTTCATGGTATTTATCTAGCCATTTTTCAAGGATGAATTTGGGGAAACTGTGGGTTTAAATTCATTCAGGAACCATTAAATTTTGAAGAAGCACATTTCAAGGAAAGCTCTGGTGAACTCTCAGAGGCAAGGCTTCCCAAAGAGTGGCCCAAAGGACACATGAAGCCAGGCCCATTGAGGTCTCCAATGTAAGGTCCATGTATGTTTTGACTCTCAACTATGGCGGCCAATCTTTCAGAATAAAGTCATGTGATATCCAGGCTGAGTTTGACAGTACTCTTTGGAAAGCCACCCTTTTCTATATCTCAGTTTTCAAGGGTGAATCTCATGCATGGCCACCTAAAATCCCAACACAATTCATGGCAATACTTCTCTGAGGTCAGTTCCATTACTCAGTCTCTATGGGAAATCACACCATAGTTCAAGCTCAGGTGGACCCAGGCATCTTTACCAACCACCACACAGCTGACCACAATTAAAACCAAAACACTCCCACATGGCCCTCATCTTCTTCCACATATACACTCATCATAACCTCTGGCTGGAGGTTTCCATGAGGGGCGCAGCCCAAGACACTGTCCAAAATAAGCACACTTGTGCCTCATTTGCCTAAAGTCAGCTTGGCCTGGACACCCTTCCTGTGAACAAAGAGTGATCAATTAGTCCTGCTCTATAACTGCTCCGCTTCTCCAATTTGAGGCCTACTGACTGTCTGGTATAGATTCTTCATGAGAATTTGTGTCATGAGAAAACTCAAGCACCTATCGGCTAGCCTCTAGAGGGCTTTGAAGAACTCATTTGACCCAAAGAATTCCTATTTTCACTTGATGGAGGTCAGGAAGGTTACAAAAGATGGCGAGACACTTCATCCACAAAGACTGCTCTTTTGGCCATTTTGGTTATGAATGCACACTTGGAAACTTTCTTTAGATGCATCAGATGCTGACAATCTAAGCCACTGCCTCACAAAGGGCCAAGAGGCTGATTCAGCCACATCCCTTTCCAAAGCAATTAAGCAAAGAGTCACAGGTGATGCCCATTCATTTCCGTTTGTAAACTGTTTTCTTCAGGCTTCACAAAGGGGTGGCCTGAGGCAAAGACCTTCCTGACATTCAGGACAACAGAACAATAGGTAAGCAAAAAGCCCAAAGCAGTGTTTCTCCACTGAGACATTACTGGTCACACAGAATTCTGAGTTTTTGAGATGCTCCCATTCCCTTCAGCTATTAAGTACATGCCCATGTCAGAGAGCTTGGAGGTGGTGCATATCTTGGAAACAAAACCATGAGGCTATTCTGGAGAGTGGCCCGTATTCAAGAAGAAGAGAGAAACTTAGGAAGGTAGTAGGTGTTGCCCATCCATAAGGCAAGCCACTCTCCATTCTTAAATTGGGCAGGATGAATGCTGGGAAGCTTTCTACCAGACAGGACACAACCATTGATGCATTCTCTTTTCAAATGTCTATAACCATGTATACAGTGGGATACACAGACATAGAAACACTCATGTTGTCAAACAAATTTCTAGAAACATTCCACTCCAAACAAACAAACCGACTTATTCTCAGAACATGAGACTAAACAACAAACTCATAGGGACACCCACAACAGCACCTCCTTCCCCCAAGTATGTCTGTGACTATCCTCAGTGTCCTCTGACTGGTGGGCCATACTATGTTCCCCAAAGTGGCCTGTTCTGTCTCAGATCTGGTCTTCTTTGCCAACTCTTTGAAGTTGTCAGGAGCCATGGTTGAGCCACTACCTGCTTTCTCAGAAAAGGCTTCTATTCAGACCTCTCCTGGCATTTGGCCATCATCACTTAAGTAGGTACCAAGAAAGACTGACTCTGTCCTTGATAAATCCAAACAATTGAGACCACTGGGACTAGGACTGGGACTTCTCTGGGTGCCTGGCAGTCAATCACCAAGGAAGTGTGGTAGGTGACTTCCTTCAGGAAATGAATGAGGTCACTGCCTTGGCAACCACTTTGTACTAACAGTTGCTTCCAAGGGTCCCATGAGATGGAGTCTGCCCCTACTTCCTGTGACACTTACACAAGTTAGAATGGTATATCAACCACAGGCACCCAGGAACAGCTCTCCACACAGGCCTGGGCCTGGTTTGGTCCATTTAATCTACATTAAGAAGAGAGAGGCTGATTCAGTCACATTCCTTCATCCTGACCAGGTTGTTTGACATGGAAGTTGACTTTTGCTCTCTCACATGCTTCATAGGTGCCTACATCTTCTTCAGAGATGATTTCTGCATGGAACTTTGAGGTTCTCAGCAGGTGGAAGATCGCCTACATTCCTGTATTGTAAGATCAACAATTTCCCTGTTCTTTTGTAAAGTTAGATTGAGGGAAGAGTGTATGGTTAAGGTTAATAACAGGTTCGATTTCGATTAGGAATCATTTTGCAGAATAAATAATGGTATTGGAAACCTGTGATATTTACATGAATATGCGGTGAAATATAAGTATGAAAACAGAAATCTAGGTAAGATTTGAAGTCCATAAGGGCGTTGGGTGGCCTAGACCCCATCCTTTGAAGCAGGAATGATCAAATAGCCCTGCTGCTAATACTGCTCTTCTTCTCCAATTTGAGGCCTACTGCCTGTCAGGTATATATTCTTACTGTGATTTGGAGTCATGAGAAAACCCAAGCACCTATGGGCTAGCCTCTTCAGGTCTTTGAAGAACTCATTTGACTCAAAGGATTGCTATTCTCACTTGAAGGTAGTCAGGAACTGAAAAGGTCATCGAACGTTGGAGGAAAAGACCAACAAGAAACTGTCTCATGCCAAAAGAAATGGTTTATTGGGGGTCCAGCATCTGGGGCTCAGAGCTCACTCCAGAGGAGGAAAGAAAAAAGATCCCCGAGAACAACTTGAGCAGAGTTTATATACATTCTTTAGAGAGGGCAGGGACTTTACATACATCATAGCCTCCTTTAGGAAATCATCATACGCCGCAGGAAAATCAAATAGCAACTCTAAAACAAGATTAGCACATCCATTGGCGGGAACAGGTCGGGCAGGGGGTGATTTTTTAGCCCTGAGAAGGGGTATACAATTAAACTGGTTGGTTGAAGCCCTGAGATGTATTCGTGCTGAGCTGCAGGGTTTCTGGGAAGGGGTTGTTTAGCTACTAGGTGGTCAGGGAAGATTTCAACACACATCTAATGGGCAGTTCTGGGAATTGTCTTAACTGCCACAGGAATTTCAGGTTCTGAGTGCAGCTTGGAAACTTTACAAAACCTGGTTCTTTACGTTTCAATTTAAATTTCTTTTATTCTTTCATTTTCCACTCCTTTTTCTGACTACTTTTAATCTTAAAAGTAATGAATCATAATTATTGCGGGTTCTCAGATTCTATTTCTGCCAGTGGATAGTATTTTTATCTGATTACCATGAGTTTTTTCCTGCCCAATCTGAACCTGGAGAAAGGAAACTATGCATTTTAGCAAACAAGGTCCCACATTTAGTAACACCATAAGGATGATCAGGGGTCCAGCTAAGTCTGATTAAAGTTTAGTTAACCAAGAGGACTGGGTAAACCATGACTCAAAACACCCTTGTTGAATCTCCCTTTCTCTCTGGTGCTCTTCAAGGCATTTTCTCAATTTACTCATGGATTCTTTAAAACTCCACTATGGTCAGCATAAAAACAGCATTCTTCTCTCAGTGAAGCACAGATGCCCTCCTCCCTCATGAAGAGGAGGTCTAATCCATGCCTTTTCTGTAAAACAACCTCAGAGAGAGAGTTTAAGGATTCCTGCAAAACTGTGATGGAGGTCTCTAACGTTTTCAAGTCTTGATCTATTGCTGTTTCTAATCGGGCCATTTGTTGTGACCCACAGATCATAGCAGCTGTTCCCGTACCCACTCCTGCAGTAACTCCTATCCCCAGTAGGATGGCTAGAGTAAGAGACACTGGCTCCCGGTGAAATCAGGTTGTTAGTCCCCCTAGTAGACCTTCAAATTATTCTGCATCATCATAGAGCACCGTGGGGAGTATCTGCACCATTACACAATAATTTACAGAGCTATCTAATACCTGGGCTGAAATGCAAGGAGTTCTGATTGTGTGGAGTTCAGTACCATAATGGTTCTTTTAATTAGTTCCCAGGGGGAGGAGTCAGCTGTATTCTGGACTGGGAAAGTAGGCAAAGACCGAAACCAGGAAGTATGAGATGGTAGAGGGGTTCTGGTAGATCTAGGCATGGGAGGTTTAGGAGGTTTAATTCCTGGCTTGAGGGGATTGGGCCCTATTGCTGTGGGCTTTTCTTCCTTTTTAAGCTGGATGGTGAACCAGAGAGCAAAGTCATAACCAGGGCTATAAATATAAAATCGCATTCCCCTAGTATTTCCCATAGGCCATGTTGTTCTGAGGTATCCCCTTCCTTTGGAAGTGAAAGTTATTTGAGGGGGTAACATAGACTATTCTTTCCACAGCGAGTTTTTGACACCGCTTGGCTAGCGGCACATTTCTTGGGATCAATCCAGGTGTCATTTGGTCCTACCTGAATCATACTGTCTGGAGAGTTTGGGTTCCACCATGCACTCCCGTTTGTTCACATCCCCAAGATCTACAATAAAAGTCAATGGGTCCTCCACAGGTTTGGGCCTGTTTGCAACTTTGGAAATCAGCTGGGCACACATAAAAATCAAGACTGGCTAGTTTACACCTCAGTTGGGGAGATGACATCCATAATTCATGGGGTAAGGTGGTCTATGTTGCCCTGGTTTGGGTGAGTGGGATATGTGTGGGGTCCTCTATGTCAGGGAGATCCCAGTCAGAGAGGCCTATAACAAGCTGACAAATGTCTCGGTGGAGAGATGGCCACCTAGTGCATAAGGCGGCTGTATGTGAAATAGACCACACTACTTGCCCAGTAGGATTTATAACTTGCCATTGTTGCTGAACAGGCTGATGGGGATTAGGAATGCTGGTGGCCAGGGGAAGAATCCATAGCCCTATCCACACGACAGACACGCAACTTGAGAGGGTTACCAGTCAGTTTCAGTTTCCAGCCGGAATCTGTACAGGGCACAGGCTTGAGATGTGAGGCATGTATCCAGGAAGTGATCCTATCCAATTTCACCACTGTAGGTGTTATAAGAAACACCTGGTATGGTCCTTTCCAGCGGGGTTCCAGGGATGACACCTGATGCCGTCTCACGTAGACTAAGTCTCCCACTTGATAACAATGTGGGGTTTCTTTGTCTCCAGGCTGATAAGCAGTGGCCAACTATTTCCACAGTTATCGCTGGGTGCTGGGTTTGTTCAAGGGCTTTAATTCTGTCAAGCAAGGGTGTGTGAAAGGAATCATTAAGTCTCGAGTTGGGGTTAGGTCCCTTACTGGAGGAGGGGCACCATAGAGAATTTTATAATTGGTGAGGTTACACAAAGAGGCATAGAGGTTATTTCTTGCAGGTAACAGTGCATAAGATAGGAGCATAGTCCAATATTTTATGCCGGTCTCCAGGCTTAATTTCGTTAAGGTCTCTTTGATGGTTCTATTCATCCTTTCTACCTGTCCTGAGCTCTGGGGTCTATAAGCACAATGTAACTCCCAATTAATCCCCAGGGTCCTGGCGAATCCCTGACTTACTTGGGCTACAAATGCCGGTCCATTGTCGGACCCTATTACCTTAGGCAAGCCGGACCTTGGAAAAATGTCTTCTAGGATCTTTTTGACCACCATCTGAGCCGTTTTTTTCTTCATGGGGAAGGCTTCGACCTATCCTGAAAAAGTACCTACAAAGACTAGGAGATATTTAAGTCCATAACTTGCTGGCTTAATTTGAGTAAAGTCCAGTTCCCAGAATTGTCCTGGTCTGGTTCCTCGTAAGTGCTTCCTGCAGGAAGCTTGGATGGGTAACTATTAACTAATTGACAGACTTGACAAGCTCTAGTCACCTGCTCAGCTATTTCTTTCCTCTTTGAGTCAGTCAATAATAAGTCCTTTCTTCGGTCCTTTAAGAGTGCCTACAACTTCTTTGAGTCTAAGTGGGTGAGCTAGTGTAAGTCTTTGACAAAAAGGTGGGCTTTTTGAAATTGTAAACTTGGCTCTGTAGGGTCCCAGAGTTCTGTATCTGTCTCCTCAGATGATAAGTTGCCTGAAGGTTCCGGAGCTGCCAAGTCTCCTGATTTTTGTTCCCCCCCCATGTGGAAAAAGTTAACAGAGTCACTTCGTTTAGGGCTGCCAATTAAGCTTCCTCATCTGCCCTTCTGTTTCCAACCACCACGGGGTCGTTTCCCTTCTGGGGCCCTGGACAGTGCCCTATAGCTAGTTCTTTAGGGCCCTGCACTGCTGAGAGAAGGTGGAGGATCTCATCTTCATTCTTTATTTCTTTCCTGGAAGAGGTTACTATTCTCTTTGCTGGTAAATAGCCCTGTGCACATGAGCAGTGGCAAATGCATAGCGGCTGTCAGTGTATATGGTTGCCCTTTTGCTTGTTGCTAGTTCCAATGCTTTCGTAAGAGCAATCAGTTCTGCTTTTTGGACTGATGTCCCTTCTGGGAGACCAGAGGACCAGATGACATTAGTTTTGCTAAGTACTGCTCGTGCAGCCCGCCGCTTACCGTCTTGGAGAAAGCTGCTGCCGTCCGTAAACCATACGACTTCAGGGCGAGGCAGTGGCTGATCCTTCAAGTCTTGTCGTATACTGGTTTTCTCTGCCAGTATGTTTTGACACTCATGAGCGACGGGTCCTGATGATACTTCTGGCAGCAGTGTAGCCGGGTTGAGTGGAGCAGGGGGTCCCAGCATTATACTGTCTTTGTCAAGCAAGAGGCTCTGGTAGTGCTTAATTCTGGAGTTTGATAGCCACCTCTCTGGAGGCTGGCAGATGATGCTCTCCAGGGCATGGGGGACTATAATGGTGAGCTTCTGTCCCAACGTTCATTCATGAGCATCTTTTATTAGAAGGGCTGCCACTGCTATAGCTCTTAAGCAAAGGGGCCACACGCTAGCCACTGGGTCCAGTTTTTTTTATAAGAATGCTACTAGCCATTTCCAAGGTCCCAATGTCTGAGTGAGCATTCCCCGTGCTATTCCTTTCTTTTCTTCTATGTAGAGATTGAAGGGTTTATCTACATCTGGTAGTGCTAAGGCTGAAGCAGAGAGCAGCACCTTTTTTTGACATTATCAATAGCTTGTTTGTACTCAGGGGTACATTGGAAGTGGGCATCCCCTTTTATCAGAGTGTATAAAGATGCAGCCAGAGATGCGAACACAGGAATCCATAACCTGCAAAAGCTGGCAGTCCCAAAAAACTCTCTGAGTTGTCTCTTATTAGAAGGGGGAGGTATCTGCACAATGGTTTGTTTTCTGGGCTCAGTGAGCCATCGTTTGCCACCCCTAAGAGAATAACCCAGGAAGATTACTTCTTGCTGACAAAAGTGGGCCTTTTGGCAGAAGCCCTATATCCAAGCCGAGCAAGCTCGAATAATAGTGCTTGGGTCCCAGACTCAGAGTTCTCCTTGGTGTCGGCTGCCAGTAGCAGATCATCCACATATTCGAGTGGGGTGACTTCAGGGTGGGCAGTTCTGAAGTCGTTGAAGTCCCTGTGGAGGGCTTCATCAAAGAGAGTGAGGGAGATTTTGAACTCCTGTGGGAATCTAGTCCCAGTTAATTGGCCAGATGTTCCAGTTTTTGGGTTTATCCACTTGAAAGCAAACAGCAACTGACTGTCCTTATGTAGGGGCAAGTAGAAGTAAGCATCTTTTAAGTCCAGCACAGTGTACCATTCCCACTCCGGATTCAGAGTGCTAAGCAAATTATATGGGTTGGGTACTGTGGGGTGAATGTCCTGCACTCTGTTGTTGATCTCTCTTAGGTCTTGAACAGGATGTTAGTCCCCAGTTCCTAGCTTTCTAACTGGTAGCAGCGGGGTATTCCAGGCTGATTGACAGAGCCTTAAGACCCCAAGAGTCAGGTATTTCTGAATATGGGGCCTTATCCCATCCTTAGCTTCTTTGCTTAGGGGATATTGTTTAACACTGATTGGAGAGGCAGAGGCTTTTAATTATACTGCTATTGGAGGTTGTTTAAGGGCTAGACCTAACCCAGCAGTTTCTGCCCAGACATTAGGATAATCTTTTATGCATTTCTGTGCGAGTTTGCTTTGTTGATCAGTCCTAGGGGACACGAAGAGTGATGTTCACCTTCTATGGACATAGTCAAAGCCGTGACTATGGGAGCTTTTACTGAAGGCTTTAGAAACTCCACTTGGGGACCATCAGGGATAAAGGTTATTCTAGACCAGAGTTTGGTAAGCAGATCCCTGCTCATCAATGGGGCTGGACATTCTGGGATTACTAGAAAAGAGTGTGGACTTTTCCATTTACTAGGTTCATAATCCTCTTTTTTGTCCAAGCCTGATATCTACTGCCATTAGCCCCTTGAACTAGGGACCATTTATTTATTTATAGGGGGCCCAGTGGGGTCTTAAGGGCTGAGTATACTGCTCCTGTATCGATTTCAAAGTTCACTGGAATCCCCTCCACTTCAAATGTTACCCTGAGATCGGGGAGGGGATCCAAGCCCCGACTTTCTTAGTCCTCTTCTAGAGTCAGCATGGCGGGCTCGTGTGGCTGCTTTTTTTGGGCCACTCTTTGGCTCAGTGTCCTTTTTCTTTTCAGTAGGCACATTGATCTGATGCCAGGGGCAGCCTTTGGCGTGGGCCCAGGTATCCCTTTCTGTCTCCCTGCATTTAACCTTCTGGAGTATTTTTTGCTGTGAACAAAACCTTAGCCAATGCTTTAGTCTGCCTTTTGCTCCTTTCATCCTTCTTTTGTTCCCTTTCCTTCTCTCTCCTCTGTTCCTTCTCCTCCTCAATTTATCTCTTATAATATACTGTCTCAGGTTCTCTGACTAAATCTCTTAACATCATATCTTGTAATCCATCTAGACATTGTAACTTTCTCTTAATATCTAGGGCAGCCTGCTCGATAAAGGCCATTGCAACAGATGCCTTTTGGTCCTCTGCCTGAGGATCAAAAGAAGTATATTTCCTTTATGCTTCCATAATTCTCTCCTGAGACATACAGGGAGACTCATTAGGCTCTTGGATAATCTCTCTTACATTGGCCAAATTAGTCAGCCCTCTGGCGGTCGCTTGGTGACCCGCTATACCCGCTATTAGAGCCCAGCGATAAGTGGACAGATGCTACCTACCTTCAAAGTTGTTGGGTTCCCAGTTGGGACGGTTCATTGGC
This sequence comes from Callospermophilus lateralis, assembly GCF_048772815.1. Taxonomy (NCBI): domain Eukaryota; kingdom Metazoa; phylum Chordata; class Mammalia; order Rodentia; family Sciuridae; genus Callospermophilus; species Callospermophilus lateralis. The sequence goes on from NW_027512742.1 coordinate 45,750, forward strand.
CCGTAGGGACGGAGAGGGAGCATCACAGGGGATTCTGAGTTTTCTATTATCCATCACCGCCGGGTTCCTTTAGGTGGCCCTGCTTCCTCCAGGGGAGGAGGGGCTGCTGCTGCTGCAGGGAAGTCCCCTGGAGGGCTTGAGTCTGGCCCAATTGCCTCTAGCAGTTGAGAGGCTGAGTCAGTGGCGGGAGGATCATCTGGAACATGTTGGGGGTTGGGGAGCGAGGGTAGAGAATGAGGAGGGGGAAGAGTATCCAGTCTTGTGACTCAGGGAGAATGGTGGGGAGAGCGGGAGTTGTGGAAGGTTTGAATGATATAATCATGAGGGAAGGGGTATATGTCTGTTGATCTGGGTGGCCACGTGGCCCCAGCTAAAAGACAATATCTCTGACTTTTTGGATTAGAGGGAAGTGGAAGGATCCTTCTGGTGGCCATCCGACTCCCAGGATGGGCCATTCTGAAGCTCAGAGAGTCTGCCAGCTCTGGCGTTTTACTGAAAAAAAAGATTCTGGGCCCTTGAGCGGACATCAGTCCAATGATCAAGGGTCAGGGACAGAGGCATAGAAGGGCTTTGTCCCATAATGGAAGTTACTCAAACAGGGACAGTGAAGACACAAACTCGACACACACAATGACAAACAGTAAACGTTTACCATGAGTCCAAGACAACGATTAGAACTGAGTAACTGGCAAAACCTGATGGGTTAGACAATAAATACAGACAGTAAACTTAACCTGAGTTCAGGACAATGAACAAAACTGAGTAGCTGGCAAAACCTTTTGGGCTGGAAAACCGAATCCTGAAGCAAAATATAACCCAGTTGAGGAAACTACTATTTCTTGATTTCCCTAGTCCTCTGGAGTGCCCCCAGGGACGTGACCTTTGGCTCTGTGACACTTCTGTCAGCCAAAATAGGAGAGACCTAATGCCCTCACCCACAGCAACTTTGCCACGCCTTAAACGGAAACCCAAAACAAGAAACAGGAGCCTTACTTACCCTAAGAGAAGTCAGTTGGCGTCTTTTGTCCGCTGCTGCCGAATATCTCACCTGGGGCCTCCAGATGAAAAGGTGGGACGAAGGTCGGAGAAAAACACCACCAAGAGACTTTCTCATGAAACAGAAAAGGGTTTATTGGGGGTCCAGCATGCTGGGGCTCAGAGCTCACATCAGAAAAGCAAACAACAAAGAGCCCAGAGAACAATTTGAGCAGAGTTTATATACATTCTTTAGAGAGGGCAGGGACTTTACATACATCATAGCCTCCTTTAGCAAATTACCATGTACCCTGGGAAAATCAAATAACAACTCCAAAACATGATTAGCACATTCATTGGCGGGAACAGGTTGGGCAGGGGGTGATTGGTCAGCCCTGTGAAGGGGTAGACATTTAAACTGATTGGTTGAAGCCCTGAGATGTATATGTGCTGAGCTGCACGGTTTCTGGGAAGGGGTTGTTAAGTAACAAGGTCGTCTGGGAAGATTTCAACTCACATCTAATGGACACATCAAAGAATTGTCTTTACTGACTCAGGAATTTCAGGTTCTCAGTGCAGCTTGTAAACTTTACAAAACCTGGTTCTTTACGTTTCAATTTCAATTTCTTTTATTCTTTCTGAACTTTACAAAGGAAGGCCAGAGACTTCATCCACAATGGCTGCTCTTTTTGCCATTTTAGTTTTGGATGCATGCATGGGATCTTTTTTAGATCCATTTTGTGCTGATATTCTAAGCCACAGCCTCACACATGGTCAAGAGGCTGATTAAGACACATCCCTTTCCAAAGCAATTACTTCTCTGAGGTCAGTTACAGAACTTAGTCTCTGAGCAGAATCACACCAGAGTTCAAGCCCAGATGGACCCAGTCATCTCTTCCAACCGCCACACAAATGACCACAATTAAAACCAAAACACTCCCCCAAGGCCCTCATCTTTTTGCATATATACACTCATCATAACGTCTGGAGGTTTCCATGAATGGCGCAGTCCAAGAGAGTGTCCAAAATAAGCTCACTTGCCCCTCATTTGCCTAACCTCAGGGTAGCCTGGACACCCTTCCAGTGAACCAGAATTGATCACATAGGTCTGTCGTTAATACTGCTCTGGTTCTCCAATTTGATGCCTACTGACTGTCAGGTATAGATTCCTTATGTGATTTGGAGTCATGAGAAAACTGAAGCACCTCTGCAGGGATTGGAAGAACTCATTTGACACAAAAGATCACTATTCTCACTTGATGGACATCAGGAAAATAACAGAGGAAGGTGAGAGACTTCATCCACAATGACTGATATTTTTGCCATTTTGGTTTTGGATGCACACATTGGATCTTTCTTTAGATCCATCAGGCACTGAGAATCTAAGCCATAGCTTCACAAAGGCCAAGAGGCTGATTCAGACACATCCCTTTCCAAAGTAATTAAGCAAAGAGCCACAGGTGATGCCCATTTATTTCCATTTTAAAACTGTTTTCTTCAGGCTTCACAAAGGGTCGCCTGAGGCAAAGACCTTCCTCACACTCAGGACAACAGAACAATAGGTTAGCAAAAGGCCCAAAGCATGGTTTCTCCACTGAGACTTTCCTGGTCACACTGATATCTGAGTTTTCTGAGATGCTCGCCATTCCCTTCAGCTAACCAGTACATGGCCATGTCACAGAGCTTGGAGGTGGTACATATCTTTGACACAAAAATATGAGCCTATTCTGGAGAGTGGCCAAAATTCAGGAAGAAAACAGGAAATTAAGAAGGTTGTAGGTGTTGCCTTTCTATAAGGCGAGCCACAGTCCATTCATAAATTGGGAAGAATGAATGCTGGGAAGCTTTCTACTAGACAGGACACATCTATGGATGCATGCTCTTTTCTAATGTCTACAACCACAGACACACTGGGATACACAGACCTAGAAACACTCACCTTGTCAAAGGACTTTCTAGAAACAGTTCACTCCAAACCAAACAAACAGCCTTTCCTACCTATTCTCAGAACATGAGACAAAACCACAAACTCACAACCACACTCAAAAAGTCACCTCCTTCCCCCAAGTAAGTCTGTGACTATCCGAAGTGTCCTCTGACTGGTGGGCCATACTATGTTTCCCCAAAATGGCCTGTCCTGTCTCAGATCTGTTCTCCTTGTCCAACTCTGTGAAGTTGTCAGGAGCCTGTGCTGACCACTACCTGCTGTCTCAGGAAAGGCCCATTTTCAGAGGTCTACTTGAATTTGGCCATCCTCAAATCTTTAGGTACCAAGAAAGACAGACTCTGTCCTTGTTAAATCCAAACAAGTGAGCCTACTGGGAATGGGACGGGTACTGGCTCTTTGTGCCTGGCTTCCTGGATCCCAAGTTCAGAGACTTCCATCCCCCAAGAAGTGAGGTAGGTCAATTCCTTCAAGAACGGAATGAGGTCACTGCCTTGGCAACCACTTTGCCCTAACAGTTGCATTCAAGGGTCCCTTGAGATGGAGGCTGCCACTACTTCCTGTGACACTTTCAGAAGTTAGAATTGTATATCAACCATAGGCACCCAGGAGAAGCTCTCCACACAGGGTTGGTTTGGTCCATCTTCTTTATATTAAGAGGAGAGAGGCTGATTCAGATACATCCCTTCATCCTGACTAGGTTGTTTGCCTTGGAAGATGACTTTTGCTCTCTCAGGCCCTTCATAGCTGCCTAAATCTTCTCCAGGGATCATTTCTGCATCAACCTTTGAGGTTCTCAGAAGGTGGAAGATCCCGTACATTCCTGTATTGTAAGACCAACTCTGTCCCTGCTCTTCTGCAAAGTTAGATTGAGGAACAGTGTATGGTTAGGGTTAATAACATATTCTATTTGGGTTAGGAATTATTCTGCTGGACAAATAATGGTATTGGGTACCTGCGATATTCAAAAGAATATATAGGTGAAATATAAGTATGAAACCAAAATTCTAGGTACGATTTGAAGCCAGAAGGACATTGGGCCCTTTAGTGGTATACTTAGCTTTGAATTATGTTCTGCACAGATGTCTCAGATAAATCAATATGCAATGGCATAGGACCTTGTACCTTGGATGATTGAATGTTCAAGAGAACATCCAGTCAAAAAGGAATAGTCGGTAGGAATAGGAAGATGGTCAGTAGGTTTAGAAAAAAGAGTGAGTATAGGATTTGGACAAGAGGTTCATTAGCAATAGGGTTTCGGGTAGAGAGTGAAAGTAAATATGAGCACATATAAAGAGTCAGTCACAATGATGAACTGGGGAAAAATATGTAGGAAAGCAGATATTAATAGAGACATTAGGAAATCAGACAAAGTATAATGTGAGTGATAGGATTAGGCATTTTCAATATGGTTGAGGTGGAATATATAATCTTAGGAAGAAAGAAATATGTAGTCACCAATAGGATTGAAATTTGAGAGCATTAGGCAACCAGGACATGGTTGTTTTTAGTAATCCATGCTCACTTTTCATTTTGCTTTGGTGAAAGGTTAATAAAATAGGTATTTGTCACTTCCTGTTTTTCTTTATGCTTAACAAAACACTGTTGAAATCTTGAGAACTGTTTGCTAATTTTGTTCCTAAAATGTGCTGTCCCCAACTGCCAAACTGCAGAGTGTACTCCCTCACCCGGTTGCACAAAAACTGCCCACTTGCCCTGACCCATCAATTAATTTCCCTCCCTGCCCTCTCCAAAAAATTATATAAGCTCTGTTTAAGTTGTTCTCAGGGCTCTCTGCTCTAGTCAAGTGAGCTCTGAGCCCCAGCATGCTGGAACCCCAATAAACACTTTGCTGTCGCTGAGTGAAAATGGTATACTGTTCTGTACTTAAAAGATGCTTTCTTTTGCTTGCCTCTGCATAAAGATAGTCAGTTGCTGTTTGCTTTCGAGTGGGTAGACCCAGATAATGGAATTTCTGGTCAACTAACTTGGACTAGACTCCCACAGGTGTTCAAAACCTCCCCCAGTCTCTTTGATGAAGCCCTCCACAGAGATCTCAACAACTTCAGAATTACGCACCCCAAAGTCACCCTGCTTCAATATGTGGATGTCCTGGTACTGGCAGCTAACAACAAGGAAAACTGTGAGTCTGGGACCCAAGCACTATTATCCGAGCTTGCTCAACTCGGGTATAGAGCTTCTGCCAAAAAGGCCCAAATTTGCCAGCAAGAAGTAATCTTCCTGGGTTATTCCCTTAGGGGCGGAAATGATGGCTCACTGAGCCCAGAAAACAAACCGTTGTGCAGATACCACCTCCATCTAACAGGAGACAACACAGAGAGTTTCTTGGGACTGCTGCCTTTTCAGGTTATGGATACCTGGCTTTGTGTTCTTAGCTGCTTCTTTATACCCGTTGTTAAATAAGGATGCCCAATTCCAATGGACCCTTGAGCACCAGCAAGCTTTTGATAACATTTAAGAACACTGACGCTGAACTCCTCAACTTCACTGAGCCCAGCCTGCAATTTCAGAAAGCCCTACACTACGTTAAAAATGTACATCAACTTACTCACCTTGGTTCAAAGAAACTGCAGGCATTCCTGAAAGATCAGGAACAGAGATTTCGACTAACTTACTTACAGTGAAAAAAAATAACTGAACGGGTAACAAAAGCCTGTCGGTTCTGTCAATTGGTTAATGCTTACACTTCCAAGCTTCCTGCAGGAAAGCACCTACGATGAACCAGACCAGGACAATTCTGGGAAGTAGACTTTACTGAAATTAAGCCAGCAAGGTATAGACTTAAATATCTCCTAGTCTTTGTAGATAAATTTTCAGGATGGATTCAATCCTTTCTCACAAAAAAAAAAAAAAAAAAAAAAAAACCGGCTCAAACGGTGGTCAAGAAGATCCTGAAAGATATTAAGATATTTTTTCAAGACAAGGCCTACCTAAGGTAATAGGGTCTGATAATTGAACGGTGTTCATGGCCCGGGTAAGTGAGGGCTTAGCCAGGACCCAGGGGATTAATTGGAAGTTACATTGTGCTTCTAGACCCCAGAGCTCAGGACAGGAAAAAAAAAATTGAACCATTAAAGAGACCTTAACGAAATTAAGCTTAGAGACCGGCATAAAATATTAGACTATGCCCCTGCCTTATCCACTGTTTCATGCAAGAAATACTCCCTCTGTTTCTTTGTGTAAACTCACCCCCTATGAATTTCTCTATGGTGCACCTCCTCCAGTAAGGCATGTAACCCCAACTCTAAGACCTAACGATGCCTTCCACACCCCCTTGCTTGACAGAATTAAATCTCTTGAAAGAACTCAATGATACCGGTGAAAACAGCTGACAACTGCCTTTCAACCTGGGGACAAGGGGACTCCACATTGATATCAAGTAAGGGACTTCATCTACATAAGACAACATCAGGTGTCATCCCTGGAACCCTGCTTGAAAGGACCATACCAGGTGCTAATTATAACACCTACAGCGGTAAAAGTAGACGGAAACACTTCCTGGATCCATGCCTCTCATCTCAAGCCTGCGCCTCTTACCAGTTTCTTTCTGGAAACTGGGAAAGACTGGTAACCATTTCAAATTGCATATTCGCTATGTGGATAAGGCTGTAGACTCTCCCCTTGGCCACCAGTACACCTAACGCTCATCAGCCCGTTCAGCAGCGATGGCTTATCACAAATCCTTCTAGACAAGAAGTATGCTCTAACTCGTATACAGCTCCCTTAGGGACCTGGTGGCTAGCTCTCCACCCAGACATTTGTCAGCTGGCTATAAGTCTTTCCTATTAGGATATCGCTGATGAAAATCCCACTAAAATTCAATTAAATCCCTTCCATACCATAGATAATGGAAACAAACATTAGGGATTTAGGGACACGTGAGCCAGATGCAGGTTGGCTAGACTAGATTAGTATGTTTGCCCAGCAGACTATCAAAGCCACAAACAGCCATGGCTGTGTGGAGGGAAAGCCAACTTCTTCTGTAAGTGATGGGGATTTGAGCATACAGGGGCAGCATGGTGGAACGCAAAATCCTCATCAAATTCAGTAGACAGCATTGGCCATATTACCAATTAGACAACCAAAACTGATGGCCCCCAGAGGAGTCTCTAAATCCTCAAATTCTGTGTTACCTTTTTAACTTCTGCAAGTGCTCAAGAGGATGAAAGGAAATTCCCCTATGTGGAGGCCTTTTACCTCCTTCGCTCACTTCCTGAACTATGCATCTCCAATAGATCCTCACCCTCAGGCTTCTGCTCCAGACTCTCTACTGTCAGTCCCACCTCAGCAACCTGATTTCTCTCCTCCAGTTACTAGATCAAAAACCCAAACCTCCGCCAGTTCTCAGATCATTGCTCCTTTGCTGAGGTAGCAGGTACTGAGGTACCCCTCTAAACACTCACTCCTCTCTTCTCCTGTCAGTGCCTACACCCGGTCTCCCCAGGTCCTCTTACCAGGTAACCCAAAGCTCAAACCAGCTGAGAAGAGCCCTCAGACCCCTATCCATGATGTAATAAAAATGGCCTTTAAAGTTGCTTTGTCATCACTGAAAACAGGTTACTAAGAATTTAAAATCCCTCCCAGGCTTTCTGGGATACTCACTCCCGTCTTCCCCTCTGTTCTACCTGTTCTACTGCTCAAGATTTTGTTCCTAGGAAAATCCCAAACCCCTTTTCCATTATGCTTTTACATCTCTCTTTTCTCATTCTCAGATCCCCGGAGCTGCTCTCATTCCTCGCCTTCCCCGTCTTTCCCCTCTATACCAGGCCCACAGAAAAATCTTAACTGAACTTCTCCAGAAGTCTTCACCATGGATGACTTTAGAACTTTCAGCAAAAGAGTCCCTATAAGAGAGTTCAGTGTAGATAAACTTGCTCTTTTTCTGTTGCCCTGTTATACTTGGCCACTGCTTGGAAAAATCAGCACTTCTAAGCTAGACAACCCCTTAATAGTTTTTCACACAATATGTGAACAAGGCCTCTGGCCTTGAGCTGGGGCTTCACAGAGATGGCTACATTTCTAAAATAAAAAATACCAACTGGGCTTCATGGTAACAGCTGAAGGAGGATAAAAGAAAAGGGAGAAAAAGCTCTCCCCCTCCCAGGTGTCCTTGAAAAGTTAACTTGCCCAGAACAGAGGAAATAACAGAAAAAAAATTTTTTTTGTGAAGTTCTGCCGACTGTGAACTTCTGAGCCCCTTTTCTTTCATGTTGGGTACAAAATTCTGAAACTACCTAAACTTGGGGTTCAGGGCATTAATTGATTACAACAGAACCAATGCACTCTGAATCCGGTTGCAACCAAATAGCACTGTTTCCCTGTTTTCGGTGCTATCTTAGGTGCCTTGCCTTGTCTGTCCCTACAACAGTATAATTCTATATACTTAAACATTGTTTATGTTTTCATGAAATGGTCAACAGATGTGATTAATTGTGTAGTGGTGCAGATGTTTCCCAGAGTGCTCTATAATGATGCAGGTTCATTTGAAATTCAAACAGGCGGGCATACAACACGGTTCTGCTGGGAACATATATCCCTAACTTTAGCCATCATATTAGGAATAGGAGTTGCTGCAGGGGTGGGCACAGAAACCCCTGCCCTAGTCCATGGGACACAACAAATGACCCAATTAGTAGCAGCAATAGAACAAAACTTAAAGATAGTAGAAACCTCCATCACAGCTTTGCAGGAATATTTATCCTCTCTGTCTGAAGTTGTTTTACAGAACAGTCGAGGGTTGGACCGCCCATTCATGAGAGAAGGGGGCCTTTGTGCTGCATTGAGGGAAAAATATTGTTTTCATGCCGACCATACTGGAGTTGTAAAAAAAATCTATGAGTAAATTAAAAAGACACCTTGAAGAGCGTCACTGAGAGAGACCCAAAAAGGGTGGTTTGATTCTGATCCATACATTCCCTCTGGTTAACTACGTTTTTATCAACCATGGCCGGTCCAATAATAATCCTCATATTACTGCAAAGTATAAAACCCTGTTTGCTCAAACGTGTAATTTTTTTTCTCCAAGCTCAAATTGGACAAGTTAAACTTATGGTAATAACCCACTTGCAGACATAGAATGTGACACCAGCCTTGATCACTTTTATAATTATAAGTAGCCAGAAGAAGAAGTGGGGAATGAAAGGTTAACAAAATAGGTACTTGTAACTTCCTATTTTTCTGTATGGTTAACAAAACACTGTTGAAATATTGAGAACTGTTTGCTAATTTTGTTCCCAGAATGTGCTGTCCCCAACTGCCAAATTGCAGAATGTATTCCCTCACCCGTTTACATATATATATATACAGATTTTCGAACTCTTCTCCTGTAATTGTGTCTTACTTGGGGCAAAGGTAATGTCAAGGCATTGTTCTGGATAAGAGTAGGAAGATTTTTCATAGCACATAATTACATACACATTGGATACCTTTTCCCAATTTTCCATTCGAAATACTGAATCCCTGACACTAACCCATAGCCTACTAGACTCTGACTACTTATCCTAATATGATGGAGAATAATAATCCAAACAGAATAGAAATACAAGCAGTTCAGAGGAGGCATGGTGTATAGTTGAATTTGCCTTTTGCATTATGTAGTGTAGGAGTTATAAATCTAGTCAACTTTTCTTGAAATTGTTCTCCATGTGTTTTTAAAGTTAACAAATATGTGAATTCCTGTCTCCCTTTCTCTGTAGCCTATTTGCACATGTATTTTTATATGCACATATAGAATCCTACAAGGTACAACACGTACATTCTTGTGAAGTGGTTTACTTGGCAGATACACATTGTGAGAAGAGATCACTTCTCCTAAATGCTGTTGGAAGTTAAAATTCGAACTCTCTGTGAGCTTCCTAGTTTAATAACATTATACATAAATCCATGTTCAGTAAAATGAATATTTTTGAAACTGTGGATGATATATATTTCATGGTGAATTTCAATTGGCATATATATTGCTACTTTTTAATGTCTGTGTGCATGTGTGTGTGTGTGTATATCTATATATATATATATATCTATATCTATCTATATATATATATATATATATATATATATATATATACACAAACTTTCCAGATTTTTCAAAATATGAAATACATGTGTCTTATTATACATTTCCTAAATTCATTCATATTCATATATGTGAATTTATAATCAACTTTTCACAAGATTATCGTCAGAAATATTCATCCACCTGAAATACGTATTTGTTTCCTAGTACTGAAAACTATCTTCAGTCAATGGTGCCTACAAATCCTAAAATTAATACAGTAACTGACCCAGGTTAACATCAATGCAAATTGATTTCTATGGGACATGATGTGTATTTTGACGTTCATTTTTATTCAAAACTGGTACATTACTATTTCTTCAGTTTATGCACATAATAGGATATATATTTCATCCACAAGTTCGCTAATTTAGAGGCATTTGTTTCACTTTCAATCACTTCCTGCTTCAGAACACATGTATTTTTTCATGGTTCTTGACTGGTCTTTTCATGAGACTTCTTTCCAAACACATTATTTTTGATTTCCATAATCACTTTTGAAGCAAAACTCACACACTTTTCATGATAAACCATAACCTTAATTTTACCATTAGATGTATAACTAGTTGGAATGAATGTATGTATATCAATATAAGATTTCTTATATATTTTAAGATATGAATCCAATGCATTATATAAAGTGGAACCAGTTATATTATTTATTAACAGTATGGTCTATTCATGCATTAGCTCTATATTCATAGACACAAGGTACACGTCTTTGTACCCCCAATACTAACTTATTAATCTTCAAAATATTGCTCCCAGAAATGATGGAAAAATTACTCATGTCACCTGATCTACATATACATTTTATCACAGTAATATTCTGGACACAAAATGCAAGGTTCACACTTATTATTGTACCAAAGCCTAAATTGAAAATGAACATGGATTACTAAACACAGCCATGTCCAGGTTGCCTAATGCTCTCAAATATCAATCCAATTAGTGACTACATATTGGTTTCTCCTAAGATCATATATTCAAATTCAACCCTATTGAAAATGTCTAATCCTATCACCCACTTTATACTTTGCCTTATTTCGTAATATCTCTATTGATATCTGTTTTCCTACATATTTTCTCCGGTTCACTATTTTGACTGACTCTTCACATGGGCTAACATTTACATTCACACTCTAAAAAAAACCCTATTGATAAAGAATATTTTTTTTCCAACACCTATACTCACTCTTCTTCCTAAACCTAACAACTATCTTCCTAATCCTATCGACTATCCCTTTTTGACTGAATGTTCTTTTCTACACCCAATCATCAAAGTAAACATTGGGCGAGCTTCAGAGGAAGAGACCACCAAAAGACTATCTCATGCAACAGCAAAGGGTTTATAGGGGGTCAGCATGCAGGGGGTCCGAGCTCAATTGAATAGAGCAGAGAGCCCTGAGAAGAGCTTAAGCAGAGCTTATATACTTTCTTTGGGGAGGGCAGGGAGCGAAGCTTATTGATGGGTGAGGGAGAGTGGGCGGTTTGCATTCAACCGGGTGAGGGAGTACATTCTGCAGTTTGGCATTTGGGGACAGGACATTCTGGGAACAAGATTAGCAAACAGTTCTCAAGATTTCAACAGTGTTTTGTTAAGCATACAGAAAAAAAAGTGACAAGTACATATTTTATTAATCTTTCATTCCCCACTTCTTCTTCTAGCTACTTTTAATCATAAAAGTGATCATTGGGGGGTGTCACATTCTATGTCTGCTAGTGGGGTATTACCATAAGTTTAAATTGTCCAATTTGAGCTTAGAGAAAAGAAATTACACGGTTGAGCAAACAGGGTTTTATAGTTAGCAATAATATGGAGATTATAATCGGACAGGCCAGGGTTGATAAAAAAGTAGTCAAACAGGGGGACTAGGTGAACCAAGTCTCAAACCACTTTTTTTGGTCCTCTCACTCACTCATTGACGCTCTTCAAGGTGTCTTTTTAATTTAATCATTTTTTTTTTACAACTACATTATGCTCGGAATAAACACAAAATTCTTCACAGGAAGTGACAAATACCTATTTTATTAACCTTTCACTTCCGACTATCCCTTTTTGACTGGATGTTCTCTTTGACATTCAATCATCGAAGGTACAAGGTCCTATGCCATTGTATATTGATTAATCTGACACATCTGTGCACAACTTAATTCAAAGCTAAGTATTCCAATCAAGGGCCCAATGCTCTTTTGGGCTTCAAATCTTACCTAGATTTCTGTTTTCATACATATATTTCACCTATATATTCTCATACATATAGCAGGTTCCCAATACCATTATTCATCCAGCAGAATGATTCCTAACCCAAATCACACATGTTATTAACCCTAACCATACACTTTTCCCTCAATCTAACATTACAGAACAGCAGGGACAGAGTTGGTCTTACAATACAGGAATGTAGTGGATCTTCCACCTGCTGAAAACCTCAAAGGTCCATGCAGAAATGATCCCTGGAGAATATGTAGGCAACTATGAAGGACGTGAGAGAGCAAAGTCATATTCCATGGAAAACAACCTGGTAAGGATGAAGGGTTGTGTCTCATTCACCCTCTCTCCTTAATGTAGAAAAGATGGACCAACCAAGGCCTTTGTGGAGAGCTGTTCCTGGGTTCCTATGGTTGAGATACCTATCTAACTTGTGAAAGTGTCAGAGGAAGTATGGAAGCAACTGTTCGGAAAAAGTGGTTGCTAAGGCAGTCACCTCATTCAGTTCCTGAAGGAAGTGACCTCACCTCACTTCCTTGGTGATGGAACTCTGTGAACTTGGGATCCAGGAAGTCAGGCATCCAGAACCAGTCCAATTCCCAGTACAGTGGGATCACTTGTTTAAATTTACCAAGGACAGAGTCAGTCTTTCTTGGTACCTACTGATGTGAGGATGGCCAAATGCCAGGAAAGTTTGAAGACTGGCCTTTCCAGAGAAAGCAAGAAGTGGCTCACCGAGGGCTCCTGATATTTCACAGAGTTGGCCAAGGAGACCAGATCTGAGAAAGGACAGGCCATTTCTGGGGAACATAGTATAGCCCACCATTCAGAGGACACTCTGGATAGTCACAGACTTACTTTGGGGAAGGAGGTGCCTTTTTCAGTGTGGGTGTGAGTTTGTGGTTTTGTCTTATATTCTGAGAATAGGTAGGGAAGGCGGCTTGCTTGGTTTGGAGTGGAATGTTTCTAGAAAGTCTTTTGACAAGGCGAGTGTTTCTATGTCTGTGTATCCCACTGTGTCCGTGGTTGTAGACATTAGAAAAGAGAATGAATCAATGGATGTGTCCTGTCTAGTAGAAAGCTTCCCAGCATTCATCCTACCCATTTTAGGAATGGATTGCAGGTTGCCTTATCGATGGACAACATGTACTGTCTTCCTAAGTTCCTGTTTTCTTCCTGAATTCTGGCCACTCTCCAGAATAGGCTCATGGTTTTGTGACAAAATATGTACCACCTCCAAACTCTGTGACATGGCCATGTAATCCATAGCTGAAGGGAATGGCAAGCATCTCAGAAAACTCAGATATCAGTGTGACCAGGAAAGTCTCAGTGGAGAAACCCTGCTTTGGCCCTTTTGCTTACCTATTGTTCTGTTGCCCTGAATGTCAGGAAGGTCTTTGCCTCAGGCCACCCTTTGTGAAGCCTGAAGAAAACAGTTTTAAAATGGAAATGAATGGGCATCACCTGTGGCTCTTTGCTTAATTACTTTGGAAAGGAATGTCTCTGAATCAGCTGTGTGAGGCTGTGGCTTAGATTATCAGCATCAGATGGATCTAAAGAAAGATCCAATGTGTGCATCCAAAACCAAAATGGCAAAAAATCAGTCATTGTGGATGAAGTCTCTTGCCTTCCTCTGTTTGGTTCTTGACCTCCATCAAGGGAGTATTGGGATTTTCTGGGTCAAATGAGTTCTTCCAATCCCTGCAAAGGTGCTTGGGTTTAATAATGACTCCAAATCACATAAGGAATCTATACCTGACAGTCAGTAGGCCTCAAATTGCAGAAACAGAGCAGTATTAATGGCAGAACTATGTGATCAATCCTGGTTCACAGGAAGGGTGTCCAGGCCACCCTGAATTTAGGCAAATGAGGGGAAGGGAGCTTATTATGGACACTCTATTGGGCTGTGCCATTTAAGGAAACCTCCAGCCAGAGGTTATGATGAGTGACTATATGGAAGTAGATCAGGGCCATGTGGGATTGTTTTGATTTTAATTGTGGTAACTTGTGTGGCTTTTCGATGAGATGACTGTGTTCACCTGGGCTTTAACACTGGCGTGATTCTCCTAAGAGACTGAGTTCTGTAACTGACTTCAGAGAAGTAATTGCTTTGGAAATGGATATGTTTTAATCAGCCTCTTGGCCCTGTTTGAGGCTATGGCTTAGATTATCAGCACCAGATGGATCTAAAGAAAGATCCCATGTGTGCATCCAAAACCAATATAGCCAAAATAGCAGTAATTGTCGATGAACTCTCTCGCCTTCCTCTGTAAGGTTCTGAAAGAATAAAAGAAATTGAAATTGAAATGTAAAGAACCAGGTTTTGTAAAGTTTCCAAGCTGCACTCAGCACCTGAAATTCCTGTGGCAGTTAAGACAATTCCCGGATTTGCACATTAGATGTGTGTTGAAATCTTCCCTGAGGACCTAGTTACTTAACAGCCCCTCCCCAGAAACCATGCAGCTCACCACGTATACATCACAGTGCATCCACCAATCAATTTAAATGTATACCCCTTCTTAGGGCTGACCAATCACCCCCTGCCCAACCTGTTCCGGCCAATGAATGTGCTAATCATGTTTTAGAGTTGTTATTTGATTTTCCCGTGGAATATGATGATTTGCTAAAGGAGGCTATGATGTGTGTAAAGTCCCTACCCTCTCTAAAGAATGTATATAAACTCCGCTCGAGTGGTTCTTAGGGCTCTTTGTTCTTTGCTCCTCTGAAGTGAGCCCTGAGCTCCAGCACGCTATACCCCCAATAAACCCTTTGGTGTTGCATGAGAAAGCCTGTTGGTGGTCTTTTCCTCCGATGTTCACCCCACCTTTTCATCTGGAGGCCCCAGGTGAGATATCCGGCGCAGCGGACGAAAGACCCCAAGGGACTCCTCTCAGGGTAAGAAAGGCGCCTCTTTCTGGTTTCGGGTTTCAGGTGAGGGCTTGGCAAAGTGGCTGTCGGTGAAGAGCATTAGCTCTCTCTGACGGTGGCTGGCAGACGTGTCACAGAGCTACTGGCCACGTCCCTGGGGGACACTCCAGAGGATGAGGGAAATCAAGGAATATTAGTTTCCTCAACTCGGTTATATTTTGCTTCAGGATTCGGTTTGCCAGCCCATCAGGTTTTGCTGGCTACACAGTTTTGTTCATTGTCCCGAACTCATGTTGAGTTTACTGCTTGTCTTTATTGTCTAACCCATCAGGTTTTGCCAGTTACTGAGTTCTAATATTTGTCTTGGACCCATGTTAAACGTTTACTGTTTGTCTTTGTCTGTGTTGCGTTTGTGTCTTCACTGTCTCTTTTTGAGTAACTCCCATTATGGGACAAAGCACTTTCATGCTTCTGTCGCTGACCCTTGATCATTGGACTGATGTCCGCTCAAGGGCCCAGAATCATTATTTTTCAGTTAAATGTCAGACCTGGCAGACTCTCTGTGCTTCAGAATGGCCCATCCTCAAAGTCGGGTGGACCGCAGAAGGATCCTTCTACTTCCCTCTAATCCGAAAAGTCAGAGATATTGTCTTTCAGCCGGGACCACGTGGCCACCCAGATCAACAGCCATATACCCCTTCCCCAGGATCCTATCATTCAAACCTTCCGTTCCCTCCCCATCTTCCCCCCATTCTTCCTGAGTCACAAGACTGGACAATCCTCCCCCTCCTTATCCTCTACCCTCGCTCCCCAACCGCCAACACATTCCAGATGATTCTCCCACCACTGACTCAGCCTCTCCGCCACTAGAGGCAATTGGGCCAGACCCAAGCCCTCCAAGGGACTTCTCCGCAGCAGCAGCAGCCCCTCCTTTTCTGGTGGAAGCTGGGCCACCTGAAGAAACCCGCCAGCTACAGAAAATAGAAAACTCAGAAGCCACTGTGATGCTCCCTCTTCGTCCTTATGGGCCCATGAACCGACAAAACTGGGACCCCAACACCTTTGAAGGTTGGTAGCATTTGTCCACTTATCACCGGGCTCTAATAGCGGGGCTCTGAGTGGCCGCCAGAGGGCCGACTAATTTGGCCATGGTAAGAGAGATAATCGAAGGTCCTAATGAGTCTCCCTCTATGATTCTGGAGAGAATTATGGAAGCAAATAGAAAATATACTTCTTTTGATCCTCAGGCAGAGGACAAAAAAACCTCTGTTGCAATGGCCTTTATCCAGCAGGCTGCCCTAGATATTAAGAGAAAGTTACAACGTCTAGATGGATTACAAGATATGACCTTAAGAGATTTAGTCAGAGAAACTGAGAAAGTATATTATAAGAGAGAAACTGAGGAGGAATGGGAACAGATGAGAGAGAAGGAAAGGGAACAAAAGGAGGATGAAAGGAGCAAAAGGCAGACTAAATCATTGGCTAAGGTTTTGGTCAAAGCAGCAAATAGACCAGAAGTTAAAAAGCACGGAGACATGAAGGGATACATGGGCCCATGCCAAAGGCTGCCCCTGGCCTCAGATCAATGTGCCTACTGTAAAGAAAAAGAAAACTTGGACAAAGAGTGCCCCCAAAAGAGGCAGAGAAACCAGTATAGGACGAGACTTGAAGGATCCAGCCACTGCCTCACCCTGAAGTCGTATGGTTTACGAACGAGAGCAGCTTCCTCCAAGATGGTACGTGGTGGGCTGGAGCAGCAGTAGTTAGCAAAACTAATGTCATCTGTTTCTCTGGTCTCACAGAAGAGACATCAGTCCAAAAGGCAGAACTGATTGCCCTTACGAAAGCATTGGTACTAGCAACAGGCAAAAGGGCCACCATATACACTGATAGCCGCTATGCATTTGCCACTGCAAATGTGCACGGGGCTATTTACCAGCAAAGGCAGCTATTAAGCTCGGCTGGGAAAGAAATAAAGAAATAAAGAACAAAGATATGATCCTCCACCTTCTCTCAGCAGTGCAGGGCCCTACGGACCTAGGCATAGTGCACTGTCCAGGGCACCAGAAGGGAAACGACCCCGTGGCGGTTGGAAACAGAAGGGCAGATGAGGAAGCTAATTGGCAGCTTTAAACGGAGTGCCTCTGTTCACTTTTTCCACACCGGGGGGAACAACAATCAGGAGACTTGGCCGCACCGGAACATTCAGGCAACTTATCATCTGAGGAGACAGATACAGAACTCTGGGAACCTACAGAGCCAAGTACACAATTTTCAAAAGCCCACCTTTATCTCAAAGACATACACCAGCTCACCCACTTAGACTCTAAGAAGTTATAGGCACTCTTAAAGGACCAAAGGAAGGAATTATTATTGACTGACTCACAGAGGAAAGAAATAACTGCGCAGGTGACTACAGCTTGTCAAGTTGGCCAATTAGTTAATACTTACCCATCGAAGCTTACTTCAGGCAAGCGCTTATGAGGAATCAGACCAGGACAATTCTGGGAAGTGAGCTTTACTGAAATAAAGCCAGCAAGGATTGGACTTAAATGTCTCCTAGTCTTTGTAGATACTTTTTCAGGATGGGTCGAAGCCTTCCCCATGAAGAAAGAAACGGCTCAGCTGGTGGTCAAAAAGATCCTAGAAGACATTTTCCAAGGTTCAGCCTGCCTAAGGTAATAGGGACGGATAAGTGACAGGTATTTATGGCCCAGGTAAGACAGGGATTTGCCAGGACCCTGGGGATTAATTGGAAGTTACATTGTGCTTATAGACCCCAGAGCTCAGGACAGGTAGAAAGGATGAATAGAACCATCATAGAGACCTTAACGAAATAAAGCTTGGAGACTGGCATGAAAAATTGGACTCTGTTCCTAAGTTATGCACTGTTTTGTGCAAGAAATACCAAGTCTTCCTCTTTGTGTAAACTCACCCCTTATGAAATTCTCTATGGTGCCCCTCCTTCAGTAAGGGACCTAACCCCAACTAGGAGACTTAATGATTCCTTTCACACCCCCTTGCTTGACAGACTTAAAGCCCTTGAACAAAACCAGCACCCAGCGATACCTGTGGAAACAGTTGGCCTCTGCTAATCAGCCTGGAGATGAGGGAATCCCACATCGATATCAAGTGGGAGAGTTCATCTACGTGAGATGGCATCAGGTGTCATCCCTGGAACCCCGCTGGAAAGGACCATACCAGGTGCTGCTTATAACACCCACAGTGGTGAAAGTGGATGAGATCACTTCATAGATCCATACCACCCATCTCATGCCTGCACCCTGTACAGACTCCGGCTGGAAACTGAAACAGACTGGTAACCATCTCAAGTTGCGTGTCCGTCGTGTGGGTAGGGCTATGGATTCTTCCCCTGACCATCAGCAGTCCTAATCCCCATCAGCCTGTTCAGCAACGATGGCAAGTTATAAATCCTACTGGGCAAGTAGGGTGGTGTATTTCACATACAGCCCCCTTATGGAATTGGTGGCCATCTCTCCCCCCGGACATTTGTCAGCTTCCCATAGGCCTCTCTGACTGGGATCTCCCTGACATAGAGGACCCCACACAGATCCCACTCAAATGTAAACCAGGGCAACATAGACCACTTTACCCCATGAATTATGGATGTCATCTCCCCAAGCTCATGTGTAAACTAGCCAGTCAAGACTATTATGTGTGCCCAGCAGATTTCCAAAGTCGCAAACAGGCCCAAACCTGTGGAGGACCCAGTAACTTTTATTTTAGATCTTGGGGTTGTGAACAAACGGAAGCTGCATGGTGGAACCCAAACTCCCCAGACAGCAAGATTTGGGTAGGATGAAATGACACCTGGATTGATCCCAAGAAATGTGCTGCTAGCCAAGTGGTGTCAAAAACTCGCTGTGGAAAGAATAGTCTATGTTACCCCCTCAATATAACTTTCACTTCCAAAGGAAGGGGCTACCTCAGAACAAAATGGCCTATGAGAAATACGTGGGGAATGCAATTCTATATTTATGGCCCCGGTTATGACTTTGGTCTCTGGTTCACCCTCCAGCTTAAAAAGAAAGAAAATCCCACAGCAATAGGGCCCAATCCCCTCAAGCCAGGAATTAAGCCTCCTAAACCTCCCATGCCTAGATCTACCAGAACCCCTCTACCATCTCATAATTCCCGGTTTCCGTCTTTGCCTACTTCCCCAGTCAAGAGTACAGCTGACTCCACTCTCTGGGAACTAATTAAAGGAATGTTTATGGTACTGAACTCCACACAGTCAGAACTCATTGCTTTTCAGCCCAGGTATTTGACAGCTCTGTAAATTATTGTGTAATGGTGCAGATACTCCCCAGGGTGCTCTATCATGATGCAGAATCATTCAAAGGTCTACTTGGGGGACAAACAACCCAATTTCACCGGGAGCCATTGTCCCTTACTCTAGCCATCCTATTGGGGATAGGAGGTCCTGCAGGAGTGGGCATGGGAACAGCTGCTATGATCCGTGGGTCACAACAATTGGCCCAATTAGAAACATCAATAGATCAAGACTTGAAGACGTTAGAAACCTCTATCACAGTGCTGCAGGAATCCTTAACCTCTCTCTCTCTCTGCATTTGTTTTACAGAACAGGGGAGGACTAGATTTCCTCTTCATGAGGGAGGGGGTCTCTGTGCGGCACTGAGAGAATACTGTTGTTTTTATGCTGACCCTACTGGAGTTGCAAAATAATCCATGAGTAAATTAAGAAAATAACTTGAATAGCGCCAGAGAGAAAGGGAGATTCAACAAGGGTGGTTTGAGTCATGTTTTACCCAGTCCCCCTGGTTAACTACACTCCTATCAGACTTAGCTTGACCCCTGATCATCCTTAAGGTGTTGCTAACTGTGGGACCTTGTTTGCTTAACCGCATAGTTTCCTTATTCCAGGCTCAGATTGGGTAGGTAAAACTCATGCTAATCAGACAGAAATATGCTCCACTGGCAGAAATAGAATTTGAGACGCCAGAATAATTATGAAACATTACTTTTAAGATTAAAAGTAGTCAGAAAAAGGAGTGGGAAATGAAAGAATAAAATATATTGAAATTGAAATGTAAAGAACCAGGTTTTGTAAAGCTTTCAAGCTGCACTCAGAACCTGAAATTCCTGTGGCACTTAAGACAATTCCCAGATCTTCCTATTAGATGTGTGTTGAAATCTTCCCTGACCAGCTAGATACTTAACACCCCTTCCCAGAAACCATGCAGATCTGCACGTATACATCTCAGGGCTTCAACCAGTCAGTTTAAATGTTAACCCCTTCTCAGGACTGACCAATCACCCACTGCACGACCTGTTCCCGACAATGAATGTGCTAATCATGTTTTAGAGTTGTTATTTGATTTTGCTGGGGTATAAGATGATTTTCTAAAAGATGCTATGATGTATGTAAAAACCCTGCCCTCTCCATAGAATGTATATAAACTCTGCTCAAGTTGTTCTGGGGCTCTTTGTTCTTTGCTCCTCTGAAGTGAGCTCTGAGCCCCAGCATGCTGGACCCACAATAAACCCTTTTGCGGTGGCATGAGACAGTCTCTTGGTGGTCTTTTCCTAAGACGTTCGTCCGAACTTTTCAGTTCCTGACTTCCATCAAGTGAGAATAGGGATCCTTTGGGTCAAAAGAGTTCTTCAAAGCCCTACAGTGGATAGTCCATAGGGGCTTGGGTTTTGTCATGACTCCAAATCACAGAAAGAATCAATACCTGACAGTCAGTAGGCCTCAAATTGGAGAAGCAGGGCAGTATTAACGGCAGGGCTATTTGATCATTCCTGGTTCAAAGGAAGGGTGTACAGTCCACCCTGATGTTAGGCAAATGAGTGGCAAAAGAGCTTATTTTGGACACTGTCTTGGGCTGCACCCCTTATGGAATCTTTCAGCCAGAGGTTATGATGAGTGTCTATATGGAAGAATATGAGGCCCATGTTGGAGTGTTTTGATTTAATTGCGGTCATTTGTGTGGCGGTTGGAAGAGATGCCTGGGTCCTCTTGGGCCTGAACACTGGTGTGATTCCCCTTAGAGACTGAGTGCTGGAACAGACCTCAGAGAAGTGTTGCCATGAATTGTGTTGGGATTTTAGGAGGCCTCCCATGAGAATTGCCCTTGGAAAATGCGATCAGGGTCGCTTTCCACAGAGAGTGGAAATCTCAGCCGGGATATCACATGATTTTATTCTGAAAGACTTGGCAACCATAATTGAGAGTCAAAACGCACATGGACCTCACATGTAGACCTCAATGGGCCTGGCTTCATATGACCTTTTGGCCACTCTTTGGGAACCCTTGCCTGTGAGAGTTCTCCAGATCTTTCATTGAAATGAGCTTTCTCACCATTTAAGGGTTCCTAAATGAATTGAAATCCACAGTGCCTCCAAATTTCATCTTTGAAAAATGGCTATATAAATACCATTAAATTTTTGAAATTTCAATGACCTGGTGGCACTGGAGAAACTTTGGGTGTCCTGTTGCTGATCATGAGTATACCAGAGAGTGCCTTGATTGACTGGGTTTCCTGAAAATGGTGTAGAACAGAGAAGCCTATAGGTTGGATCCTGCTGAGTAGTGGGCCTAGAGAAGTGGTGGGCATATGTGTGATAAAACATCTGTGGTAGGGGAATGAGGATCTACCATTGGATTCCAAATTGCTTGGGACTGACATGGTGCAGCCAGCATAAATTTCTATTTAAAGGCATCTTGATATATGGAGAGGTTTCAAGGCAATGTTCAGAATCAGCTTGCTATGTTCAAGGGGGTAAACTATGTGGGTTAGAAACCTGGTTGGTGCATTCTCCTGCAGAACCTGACCCACCACACGTGACATAACTCCCACCAGCACTGTGTCCCAGTTGAGCTCCACGTATTTGGTGAAGCAAATACCAAACTCCCAGTGCAGGAGCAAGAAACACAATGGAGAGTGGAAGAGCAATAAATGACTATACAGTCCACACAGGGAGACACTAAGCCACCAGTGGCCACAGTATACCCACAAAAAGAGAATCCAGCACTCTTCCCTCATGTTCATTGGAATATTAAAATTTATGTCCTCCAGGTCACATAGATGCTGACCCAGCTTTGATCATCTCACTAGAAAAAAAGCAAAAGCTCCTGACAACAACATATATTTCAAGTGCCCAAACTCAGAGGCAGTTTCTCAAGAAGTCATTAGGCCAGCAGAGCTCCATTATTGTGGAGTGTTTACCCTGTCCCTTACTTTTGGAAACTCCTCTACCACGTCCATGGTTGTGAACTCCTTATCATATTCCATTCCAGATAAGTATTCACAGATTTTCTAACACTTCTCCTCTAATTGTGTCTTACTTGGGGTGAAGGTAATGTCAAGGCATTGTTCAGGATGAAAGTGGGAAGATTTTTGTGTAGCACATATTTGCATACACATTGGATAAATTTTCCAATTTTCCATTCAAAATACTGAATCCCTGACATTAACACATACTCTACTAGATTCTGAATACTAATCCTAATATGTTGGAGAAAAATAACCCAAAAAGAATAGAACTACAAGCAGTTCAGAGGAGGCATGGTGTATAGTTGGACTTGCCTTTTGCATAATATAGGGTAGGAGTTATAAATCCAGTCAATTTTTTTTGGAAATAGTTCTCCATATGTTTTTAATGCCTATTCAGGACCTGTATTTCTATATGCACATATAGAATCCTACCTGTTACCACACGTTCATTCTTGTGTGGTGGCTGAATTGGCAGATACAAATTCTGACAAGGGATCACTCCTCCTAAACGCTGTTGGAATTGAAAATTCAACCTATGTGTGAGCTTCCTAGTTGAACAACATTATACATAAATCCATGTTCAGTAAAATGAATTTATTTGAATCTGTGCATGATATATATTTCTTGGTGATTTTCAATTGACATATAGTGCTACTTTTTAATGTCTGTGTATATGTGTGTGTGTGTGTGTGTGTGCATGAGTGTGTATATATATACACACACACACACACACACACGCACACACACACTCTCCAGATTATTCAAAATATGAAATATATGTGTCTTATTTTACACTTCCTAAATTTTTCATATTCATGAATGTGGATTTATAATAATCTTTTCACAAGATTATTCTGAGAAATATTCACATACCTTACTAGAGTCTGACAACTAATCCTAAGATGATGGAGAAAAATAATGCAAACAGAATAGAAATACAAGAAGTTCAGTGGAGGCATGGTGTATAGTTGGACTTGCCTTTTGCATGATAAACGCTAGGTGTTATAAATCTAGTAAATTTTCAATTGAAATGATTCTTCATGTGTTTTTAAAATTAACAAATATGTGAATTCCTGTATCCCTTTCTCTGTGTCCTATTCATCACATGTATTTTTACATGCACTTATAGAATCCTACCTGGTATCACAGGTACATTTTTGTGAGGTGGCTGACTTGGCCGATACAAATTCTGAAAAAAGATCACTCCTCTTAAACGCTGTTGGAAACGAAAATTCAACCTATGGTTGAGTCCCCTGGTAGAACAACAATATACATAAATCCATGTTCAGTAAAATATATGTTTTGTCATCTGTGGATAATATATATTTATTGATGAATTTTGATTGGCATATATATTACTACTTTTTAATGTCTCTGTGTGTGTTTTGTGTATATATAAATATGTGTATATATATACAAATACACATTCTCCAGATTTTTCAAACTATGAAATATATGTGTCTTATTTAAATTCCCTAAATTCATTCATGTTCATGGACTTGGATTTATAATCAACTTTTCACAAGATTATTCTCAGAAATATTCATCCACCTGAAAAACATATTTGTATCCTAGTACTGAACACTAAGTTGAATGAATGGTGCATACAAAAACTAATATTTCTACAGTAACTGACCCAGTTTAACATCAATGCAAGTAGATTCCGATGGGACAAGGTGTGTATTTTGACGTTCAGTTTTATTCAACACTGGTACTTAATATTTCTTCATATAATGGACATCATAGGATATATATTTCATCCACAAATTCACAAATTTATGGGCATTTGTTTCACTTACAATCAATTCCTGCTTTTGAACACATGTATTTCTCCAGGTGTCTTGATTGGTCTTTTCATTAGACTTCTTTCCAAACACATTATTTTCGATTTCCATAATCAATTTTGAAGCAAAACTCACACACACTTCATGATAAACTATAACCCTAATATTACCAATAGATATATAACTGGTTTGAATGAATGTATGTACATAAATATAAAATTTCCTGTATATTTTCAGATATCAATTCAATCCATTATTTAAAGTTGAAAACAGTGATACTATTTATTCACAGTATGGTTTAGTCATGCATTATCTCTATATTCATAGAAAAAGGGTGCACCTATTTGTACCCCCAATACTAATTTATATGTCTTCAATATATTGCTCCTAGAAATGGTGGAAGAAATACTCATGTCATCTGATCTACATATATATTTTATCAGTGTAATATTCTGGACACAAAAAAAGCAAATGTCACACTTATGTTTGTACCAAATCCTAAATAGAAAGTGTGCATGGATTACTAAAAAAACCCATGTCCAGGTTGCCTAATGCTCTCAAATGTCTATCCTATTGGTGACTACATATTTGTTTCTTCCTAAGATTATATATTCAATCTCAAGCCTGTTGAATATGTCTAATCCTATCACTCACTATATACTTTGCCTGATTTCCTAATGTCTCTATTGATATCTGCTTTCCTACATATTTTTTCCAGTTCATCACTGTGACCGACTCTTCACATGTGCTGACATTTACATTCACTCTCTAACCAAAACTCTATTGCTAAAGAACTTTTGGTCCAAATCCTATACTCACTTTTCTATCTAAACCAACACTATCTTCCTAATCCTATCGACTATGCCTTTTTGACTGGATGTTCTCTTAGACATTCAATCAACCAAGGTACATGGTCCTTTGCCATTGTTTATCTATTTATTTGAGACATCTGTGCAGAACATAGTTCAAAGGTAAGTATCCCACTAAAGTGACCAATGCCCTTCTGGGCTTCAAATCTTACCTAGAATTCTGTTTTCATACTTATATTTCACCTCTATATTATTAAATATCACAGAATACCAATACCATTATTCATCCAGCAGAATGATTCCTAACCCTAATCAAACCTGTTATTAACCCTAATCATACACTGTTCCCTAATCTAACTTTACAAAAGAGCAGGAACAGAGTTGGTCTTACAATACAGGAATATAGGGAATCTTTCACCTGCTGAGAAGCTCAAAGGTCCATGTAGATATGATCCCTGGAGAAGATGTAGGGAACTATGAAGGACCTGAGAAAGCGAAAGTCCTATTACATGGCAAAAGAAAACCTGGTCAGGACGAAGGGATGTGTCTGAATCAGCCTCTATCTTTTTAATGTAGAGAAGATAAACCAAACCAGGCCTGTGTGGAGAGCTGTTCCAAGTGCCTATGGTTAATATAACATTCTAACTTGTGAAATTGTCACAGGAAATAGGGGCAGCCTCCATCTCAAAGGACCGTTTGAAGAAACTGTTAGGACAAAGTGGTTGCCAAGGCAGTGACCTCATTCAGTTTCTGAAGGAAGTGACCTTACCTAATTTCCTTGGTGATGGAACTCTCTGAACTTGGAATCCAGGAAGCCAAGCACCCAGAGGCAGGCCCAGTCTCAGTCCCAGTGGTCTCACTTGTTTAGACTTACCAAGGGCAGAGTCCGTCTTTCTTGGTAAATACTGATGTGAGTATGACCAAATGCCAGGAGAACTCTGAAGAGCGGCCTTTCCTAAGAACGCAGGTAGTGGCTCACTGCTGGGCCCTGACAACTTCACAGAGTTGGCCAAGTAGACCAGATCTTAGACAGGACAGGCCATTTCGGGGGGAAAAAAAATGGCCCACCAGTCAGAGGACTATCTGAATAGTCACATACCTACTTGGGGGAAAGAGGTATCTTTGTGGGTATGGGTGTGAGTTTGTGGTTTTGTCTCATGTTCTAAGAATACGTAGGAAAGGCAGTATGTTTGGTTTGGAATGGACTGTGTCTAGTAAGTCCTTTGACAAGGCGAGTGTTTCTATGTCTGTGTATCCCACTGTGTCTGTGGTTGTAGATATTAGAAAAGAGAATGCATCAATGGATGTGTTATGTCTAGTAGAAAGCTTCTCAGCATTCATCCTCCCTAATTCATGAATGGACTGTGGCTTGCCTTATAGATGTACAACACCTACAATCTTCCTAAGTTCCTGTATTCTTCCTGATTTTGGCCTCTCTCTAGAATAGGCTCATGATTTTGTTTCCAAGTTATGTACCACCTCCAAGCTCTGTGACATGGCTATGTACTGGATAGCTGAAGGGAATGGGAGCATATCAGAAAACTCAGATATCAGTGTGACTAGGAGAGTCTCAGTGGAGAAACCCTGCTTTGGGTCTTTTGCTTACCTATTTGTCCGTTGCCCTGAATGTCAGGAAGGTCTTTGCCTCAGGTCGCCCCTTTGTGAAGCCTGAAGAAAACAGTTTTCAGATGGAAATGAATGGGCATCACCTTGGGCTCTTTGCTTAATTGCTTTGGAATGGGATGAGTCTGAATCAGCCTCTTGGTTCTGTGTGAGGCTGTGGCTTAGATTCTCAGCACCTGTTGGGTCTAAAGAAAGATCCCATGTGTGCATCCAAAACGAAAATGGCCAAAAGAGCAGTCATTGTGCATGAAGTCTCTCACCTTCCTCTGTAATGTTCCTTCCTCCGTCAAGTGAGAATAGGAATTCCTTGGGTCTAATGAGTTCTTCAAAGCTCTGTAGAGTCTAGCCCATTGGTGCTTGGGTTTTCTCATAACTCCAATTCACATAAAGAATCTAAACTCCACAGAGTAGGCCACAAATTGGAGAAGTGAAGCAGTATTAACAGCAGGCATATTTAATCACTCCTGGTTCACAGGAAGGGAGTCCGGGCCTTTAGGCAAATGAGGGGTAAGGGAGCTTCTTTTGGACACTGTCTTGGGCTGTGCCTCTCAAGTAAACCTCCAGCCAGAGGTTATTATGAGTGTCTTTATGGAAGAAGATGAGGGCTAGGTGGGAGTGTTTTGGTTTTAAATGTGATCACTTGTGTGGCGGTTGGAAGAGATGATTGGTTACACCTGGGCTTCAACTCTGGTGTGATTCCACTTAGAGACTGATTTCTGGAACTGACCTCAGAGAAGTATTGCAATGAATTGTGTTGGGATTTTAGGAGGCCTCGCATGAGAGTCGCCCTTGGAAAATGAGTCTTGGCCCAGGGTTGCTTTCCACAGAGCACTGGAAATCTCAGCCAGGATATCACATTATTTTATTCTGAAAGACTTGGCAACCATAGTTGAGAGTCAAAACAAACAAGGACCTCACATTGTAGACCTCAATGGGCCTGGCTTCATGTGAACTTTTGGCCACTCTTTGGGAAGCCTTGCCTGTGAGAGTTCTCCAGATCTTTCATCGAAATGAGCTTTCTCACCATTTAATGGTTCCTAAATGAATTGAAACCCACAGTGCCTCCAACTTCATCCTTGAAAAATGGTTAGATAAATACCATGAAATGCTTAAAATTCCCATGAGCAGGTGGCACTGGAGAACCTTTGGATGTCCTGTTTCTGATCATAAGTATACCTGAAGGTGCCTTGATTCACTGGGTTTCATGAAAATAATATAGAAAAGACATGCTAGTAAGTTGGAGGCTGCTGAGTAGTGGGCCTAGAGAAATTAGGGGCAGGTGTGTGATAAAAAATCTGTGGTGTGGCCATGTGGATATGCTATTGGCTTCCAAATGGATTAAGACTGATATGGTGCAGCCAGCAGACCCTTCTATGTAAAGGCATCTTGTGATATTGAGGAGTTTCAGGGCAATGTTCAGAATCAGGTTACTATGCTCAAAGAGGCAAGCTTGTGGTATAGAAGCCTGGTTGGTGCATTTTCTTGCAGACCCTGACCCACCAAACGTGACAGAACTCCCTCCAGCACTGTGTCCCAGTTGAACTCCTTGATTCGTGAAGCAAATACCAAACTCCCAGTGCAGCAGCAAGAAACACCACGAAAGATGGAGTATGAACAAATGGGTTCACAGTGCACATGGGGAGACACTTAGTCCCCAGTGGCCACAGTTTACCTACAAAGAGAGGATTTAGCAATGCTTCCTCATGTTCATTTTAAAATAAGTAACCATGTCCTCCAGGTCCCATAGATGCAGACCCAGCTTTGATGGTCTCACTACAATGGAAGCTAAAGCTCCTGAGAACAACATATATTACATGTGCCCAACCTCAGAGGGAGTTTCTTAAGAAGACTTTAGGCCAGCAGAGTTCCATGTTTGTGTGTGGTGAGCCGCTTCTGCAGATTATGGTCGCCATTGCAGGATGGTGCTGGCTCCACTGTGGTCTGTAACAAACAACTCCTTGTTTGGGAGAGTTGGTGCATGGTTTTTCAGCACCCTGTGAGAAAGTTCCACGTGGAAGCTTTGCATTGGGGCTTGGGATGCTTTATTAAGGCTGGAAGGGGCATCCTACAAGAAAGAAGAAGAAATATCAAGGGCATGAATAAACTGCTGAAAGAAGATTCCTGAGTTGCGTCTTCCTTGCGGGCAAGGGGTCGCGACAAGTGGTGCTGAAAACCCGGGAACCAGAACTTTCAGCAGTCAGGGGTGGTGCACCAGTTAGTCCCAGGTAAGTGGGACCCGCGGTCAAAGCGGGGATTAGTCCCAGGTAAGTGGGACCCGCTATCAAAGCGGCAGCTCCTCTGTAAAGCCAGAGAGAGCATTACATCTTATTGCAGCTGCACTGTGTACTTTCGCTCTTACTTTCACTTTTGTTTTTTGTGTGTCTTTTGTTGTGTCATGAGTGCCGTATCTTCAAGTCCGCTTCTCCTGGCCCTAGATAACCTGTTACGTTGCAAGGGCCTAGAAGTGAAACGTAGTACTTTACAGAGATTTTTACGGAAGACAGATATTGCTGCACCGTGGTTTGCGTTCTCGGGCAGCCTTACTATACCTAGCTGGGATAAGTTAGGCACAGATCTTGACTTTGCTTCTGAGCAGGGCATATTAGAGGGTGGGGTGATACCCCTTTGAAAGATGATCCGTAGTTGCCTCCCAGATGGCAGATGTCAGGAAGCACTTACTAAAGGACAAGAAGTTTTTGAGCAACTACATGAGGAAAAGTCTGAAGGATCACAAAGTGAAGTGGCAGAGAACATTGGGAGTAAGAGTAGTGAGAAGGCAAAAGAGCCTGAAACTAAAAATAGGAGAAGGCTCTACCCAGACTTGGCTGAATTAAAAACGCCTGAGAACACAAGCGGCTCAGAGAGTTCTGAGGGCCTTGATATATTGTTACAACAACTACGAAAGATAAAAATGAAGAAAAAGAAAAAAGGGATACAGGGCACGCAGGCCTACTGTAAAAAGGGGACAGGATCCAATATCGGTCAACAACACTCTGAGGAGGAGGAGGTAGAATATCTCAAAGAAGATATGGTGCCGGTTGCCCCACCCCCGTATGTGGGGGGGAGCCAAAATTCCGGGAGATATTTTCATGCGCAAGTTTGGAGGACAGTTAATACAGATATGGGACTTGCATACCCTGTATTTCAGGACAATAACAGGGGAAGATATCATGAGCCTTTAGACTTTAAGAAAATTAAAACCTTGGCGGAATCTTTCCGCACTTATGGCGTGGATGCCGCTTTCACCCTTACTCAGGTGGAGGGACTTGCTAGATTTTGTATGACTCCTTCAGATTGGGCTAGCCTTGTTCGGGCTTGTGTTTCTCCAGGTAAATATTTGGACTGGAGAGCCTTTCTGCTAGAGGGCGCTGTTGAGCAGGCCGCCCAAAACTATGCGGCGGGACACCCCCATTGGGACAAGGATATGCTTTTAGGACAAGGCAGATTTGCTAATCAACAGACAGGATTCCCTCCTGAGGCATATGATCAAATTAACAACATTTGCATTCGGGCATGGAAGTCACTTCCAAATAGAGGAGAGGTGTCTGGTTACTTGACTAAGATTCTGCAGGGCTCTACAGAACCCTTTTCAGATTTTGAAGCAAGGATGGTGGATGCCGCTGGAAAGATTTTTGGGGACCCTAATAGGCACCTACAGGGGCGTAAGCATCCTGTGCTAGCTCATCAAAAGCTTAACAGGTTTGCTCTGGGTTTTTCCTAGGGGCCACTGGGGCTCAAATACCCATAACATGGCTCACCGAGGAGCCTGTTTGGGTGCCTCAGTGGCCTCTTCCCTCAGCTAAACTGGCAGCAGCCCATTATCTAGTCAAAGAACAACTTGATTTGGGTCACATCCAACCTTCTACTTCTCCATGGAATACTCCCATATTTGTCATTAAGAAAAAATCAGGGAAGTGGCGCCTACTGCATGATCTACAAGCAGTTAATGCGTAGATGCAACTTATGGGACCCATTCAAAGAGGGCTGCCTCTGCTCTCCTCTGTTCCTCAAGGCTGGCATATAATTGTTATTGACATTAAAGACTGTTTCTTTTCCATTCCTTTGCATCCTAAAGATTCACAACGTTTTGCTTTCACCCTTCCCTCGTGTAATCACGAGGAACCAGATCAAAGGTTTGAGTGGGTGGTGTTGCCACAGGGGATGGCTAACAGTCCCACGATGTGCCAAATGTATGTGGGGAAGGCACTCGCACCTCTCAGACATAAGTATTCCTCCACCAAGATCATTCATTATATGGATGATGTGTTATTGGCCGCAAAATTAGAACAGACAGTTAATGAGGCTTATAAAGAACTCGTGATGCTGTTGGCTCAACATGGACTGCACATCGCACCTGAAAAGGTTCAAACAGGGGATTCTATCAGGTATTTGGGAGCGACAATTGGGTATGACAAATTAAAACCACAAAAAATTACCATCAGGACTCAAGATTTCCAAACTCTAAATGATTTTCAAAAATTGCTGGGAGACATTAATTGGATAAGAGGATATTTACATATTCCTAATATTGTGCTCCAGCCTTTGTATGCTACTCTTAAGGGTGATCCAGATCTTGCTTCCCCTCGTAGCCTCACTACTGAGGCTAGAGCGGCCCTTATAAAAGTAGAACAAGCTATACAGCATGCCACTCTATGCAGGCTCCAGAGTGATAAACCTTTCCAGTTATGTGTGCTTGCCACTATGCGGCAGCCTACTGGAGTACTGTGGCAAGATGGGCCTTTACTATGGATCCACCCACATGTATCCCCAGGAAAATCCTTAGAATATTATCCTGATGCTGTTGCAGCGTTGGCACTTAAAGGGATTCAACAAAGCATTCAATTTTTCGGCCAATCACCTTCTTCTCTTATCATACCCTACACTAAAGCTCAACTTAATGTTTTATGTGCTACTCTAGACAACTGGGCTATTCTGTGTTGCTCGTTTCAAGGGGGTATTGATAATCACTACCCTTCTCATCCATTACTCCATTTTGTTAAAGAACATCCCATCATTTTCCCTAAGGTAACTTCATCCAGTCCAATTCCGGGGGCTGTTAACATTTTTACTGATGGTTCCAAGTCTGGAATGGGAGCTTATGTAATTAATGACTCTCCCTCTATCCAGCATCAATTTGCTCCTGGAAATCCACAATGGATAGAACTACAAATTGTTATTGAAGTTTTTAAACAGTGTTCTTTTCCTTTTAATCTTATTTCGGACTCCAGCTATGTGGTACAAGCACTAAAAGTCCTGGAGGCCGTGGGAGCTATTAGTGATGCCCACAATGTGTCTGCTTACTTTACTCAGCTTCAACAGCTTATCTCTAACCGCACTGCTTCTTTTTATCCAATGCACATCAGGGCTCACACCTCTCTTCCTGGTCCGTTATCCCAGGGTAATGCCTGTGCGTGCGGACTTAGCCACTAGAGGTCAATTGATATGCTTGGCTTCCTCCTTAGAGGGGGCTAAGTTGTTTCACCAAATCTTCCATGTTAATGCATTAACGCTGCACAGGCATTTCTCCATTTCAAGAGCAGATGCTCGGCAGATAGTATTGCAATGTCCCCACTATGTCACATTTCTTCATCCCCCTAATTATGGAGTAAACCCACGGGGATTAAAGCCATTGGTTGTTTGGCAAATGGATGTGACACATATACCTGACTTTGGTAACCTTAAGTATGTGCATGTTTCCGTTCATACGTGCTCTGGAATTATCCATGCTTCTGCTTTATCGGGAGAAAAGGCACGTAATGTCATTACTCACTGTTTAGAGGCATGGGCAGCATGGGGTGCACCTGCATCCCTTAAGACTGATAATGGACCTGCTTATACTGGCAGACAATTTACAGCTTTTTGTTCTACTATGGGAGTGCAACTTACTCATGGTTTGCCTTACAATCCTCAAGGACAAGGCATTGTTGAGTGTGCTCATCGCACCTTAAAGGAAACTTTACAAAAACAAAAAGGGGGAATAGGAGCTGAACACACTCCTAAAGAACGCCTGTCCTTAGCTCTCTTTACCATTAATTTTTCAAATTTGGATATTCATGGTGGCTTTGCGGCCGATAGACATGTGTCCCCTCAGCCCTCTGTGATTGGCTATGTTAAGTGGAAGGATGTTCTTACGGGCCAATGGAACGGCCCTGACCCCGTGCTGACATGGGCACGAGGATCTGTATGTGTTTTTCCCCAGGATCGTACGGAACCGTTGTGGGTCCCTGAACGCTTGACAAGAAGAGTCTCGACATCAACTGACCAGCAACAAGAGATACCACAACAATTCTGTGATGAGGATCTTCATTCTGCTAAGTGCTCTGGCTCTGGTGCTGGTGCCGATGGCACAGGCGACACCAATGCGGTGGTGGGCAGTGGCACGGGCATGGCCAATGCCGATGCCGGTTCATGGTAATTCTAGTGTCCTCCCCACTCTTTTTTCTACCTCATGTGAGATGTCTGCTCCCTGTGCCTCTCCTAGAGGGGACATGGAGAGAATTTTTAATCAATCTCAAGTTAATCTAACAGGAGTTTTTTGTTTCAGACTTAAAAACGCTAATTGTATTAGCCTTAAGACCAAAAATTTGACTAACTGGGAGGACCCATTGTGGTCCAATCAGGTCTCAGGGAGCATTATCAGTGCTGTATTGAGCAAGGTAGCTTCGGGGAAGAAATCAGGCTCAGGAACCCCCGCAAACAGTAGCTCTGCTCTTAACATAACTACCTTGGCTATTATCTCCGAGGTACTAATCCCAGTGCCTCCTTCTTCTAGTAGTATTCATGATGCCACTCATTTCAAGGCCTCTCCTTACTGTTCCCCTAATCTTGGTTTCCCCCCAACATTTACGCCTTGTCAGGATCATTCTTGGGAGAAACATCAAGTTGCTAAAGGTTTCTCCTTTTCCCCCTCTCTTAAGAGGTATGTTTATAACTTTAACAATAGTGCCAGCTCCTCTACAGGAGTAGGTTGGTCCTGGTTTCAATGGCTGATTTCCAATGAAAAGGGGGCTTCAGCCGATATTTCTGCATTGGCTCAGTTGGTAGGAGCCAAAAGTTGGCTGACTAATGTTTCTGGTACTGTTAGGGAAAGTGAACGAGGTAATAGACTTACATCTGTTTCATTCAACTCTCTGTTGTATAATGCCACAATGCCTCCTGCAATGGTCTGTGTCCAATCCCCCTTCTTATTCCTTTTGGCTAAGGCCACCTTGTCGGGGATGCTGGATTGTTCTCATACTACCAGTCTCTTATCTGAGTGTTGGAATGGTTCCTGGACTGTAGCAGTGGTTATGAAAATTCCAACTTTTGTCCCAATCCCGGTCACTGCAGATCCTGATAAATTCCCTATTGTTGAGCTACTTAGAGTCCGCAGAGATTTTGGAATCACAGCGGCTATAGTGACAGCCGTGGCGGTATCTGCTGCTGCAGCGGTTACGGCCGGAGTGGCTATGGCCAATCAAGTACAAACTGCTGCCACCATTAATCAAGTTGTCCAACAAACTTCCACCATACTTGAATCCCAAAATACAATTAATCAACATAATTTGTCAGGGATTTTAGCTGCCAACCAAAGAATAGATTTACTCCAAGCTCAGGTAGAAGAATTGGCTGACTTAGTGCTTTTAGGTTGTGTTGACCAACGTGCACATTTATGCATAGCCTCTGTCAGATTTAATGATTCCAGGAATGTTTCCCGCATCATTGGCGAATATTTGGCTGGAAATTGGTCCATGGAAGCGGAAGACATGATCCAGTCTCAACTAACCCAGATAGGTGTCTTGAATAACACCCGTGTTGATCCCGTGACTTTGGGTCAATTCACCGATTGGATATCTTCTGCTTTTTCCTTTTTTAAAGAGTGGGTGGGGGTAGGCATTTTTGTTGCAATGTGTTGCTTCGGTATGTTTCTCTGTTTGTGGTTTCTCTGTTGCCTCAAGGCCCGCAATGCTCACGATAAGGCTATGATCATCCAAGCTCTTGCAGCTTTAGAAAATGGCAATTCACCTCAAGTCTGGCTTGCGCATCTTAAACAGTAAATCTTTGACATGGTCGTTGCACCCCAAGTTATTATAACATTGCACTGGGATCGGCATGTCTTTCCTCGTTATTCTCTTAGTGTTGGAAAGCCCTTGCACTCTGCCGGTCTTGCTGCCATTGCACGCAGGTGGGTTTCCACACTAATGCTTCTCTATCGCCTTAAAGTCCGTGCCTTTCTTTCAGGGTGCTGTCAACTCGTTTGTCGTTGTGTACAGCCACAGTTCAGCCTCAGCTGTCCCCCTTCGTCCACCTTCGTCATGATACAGGATGCGAGGCAAGGCACTGCACTTGAGTGATCCTTGAAGTGGACCTCAAGGAGAGCATGTCCTATTGCATGCGGGTTTGATGTCCACGCCCCGCCCCACGAAAAAGGCATCGGCTGATATGGCTTCAGATCTGGGGAAGGGCCCTCCTTAGGACTGAGCCATACTATGCAGCCACTTCTGCACAGTGGGAGAGGACCTCTACTCTCGCCTGTATTGTTTTCAGAAAACAGAAAGGGGGAACTGTGGTGAGCCGCTTCTGCAGATTATGGTCGCCATTGCAGGATGGCGCTGGCTCCACTGTGGTCTGTAACAAACAACTCCTTGTTTGGGAGAGTTGGTGCATGGTTTTTCAGCACCCTGTGAGAAAGTTCCACGTGGCAGCTTTGCATTGGGGCTTGGGATGCTTTATTAAGGCTGGGAGGGGCATCCAACACGGAAGAAGAAGAAATATCAAGGGCCTGAATAAACTGCTGAAAAAAGATTCCTGAGTTGCGTCTTCCTTGTGGGCAAGGGGTCTCGACATTTGTGGAGTGTTTACATTGTCCCTTACTTTTGGAAACTCCTCTACCACCCCCAAAGTTGTGAAAATTGAGCAGTTTTCATTGCAGATATATATTCACAGATTTTTCTAACTCTTCTCCTCTAACTGTGTCATACTTGGGGCGAAGGTAATGTCGCAGCATTGTTCTGGATGAGATTGAAAAGATTTTTGTGTAGCAAATATTTGCATACACATTGGATCCATTTTTCAATTTTCCATTTGAAATACTGAATACATGACACTATCCCATACCCTACTAGCCTTTGACTATTCATCCTAATATGATGGAGAAAAATAACCTAAACAGAATACAAATACAAGCAGTTTAGAGGAGGCATGGTATATAGTTGAACTTTCCTTTTGCATGATAAACGGTAGGTGTTATAAATCTAGTCAATTTTTAATTAAAATAGTTCTCTATGTGTTTTTAAAATTAACTACTATGTGAATTCCTGTCTCCCTTTCTCTGTAGCCTATTCATCATCACATGTATTTTTATATGCACTTATAAAATCCTACCTGGTATTATAGGTACATTTTTGTGAGCTTGCTGACTTGGCAGGTACAAATTGTGAGAAGAGATCACTCCTCCAAAACGCTGTTGGAACTGAAAATTCCACCTATAGGGGAGCTTCCTAGTAGAACAACATTATACGTAAACTCATGTTCAGTAAAATAAATATTTTTACATATGTGGATGATATATATTTAAAGATGAATTTCGATTGGCATATATATTAGTACTTTTTAATGTCTGTGTGTGTGTTTTGTGTATATATGTATATGTGTATATATATATATATATATATACACTCTCCAGATTTTTCAAACTATGAAATATATGTGTCTTATTTAAATTCCCTAAATTCATTCATGTTCATGGACTTAGATTTATAATCAACTTTTCACAATATTATTTTTAGAAATATTCATCCACCTTAAATACATATTTGTTTACTAGTAGTGAAAACTAACTTCAGTGAATGGTGTATACAAATCCTAATAATTCTACAGTAATTGACCCAGTCAAACATCAATGCAAGTATATTCCTATGGGACATGATATGTAATTTGATGTTTATTTTTATTCAACATTGGTACATTATTATTTCTTCAGTTTTTGCACATCATAGGATATATATTTCATGCACAAGTGAGCAAATTTATAGGCATTTGTTTCAACTTTAATCACTTCCTGCTTCAGAACACATGTATTGTCAGGGTTTCTTGACTGGATTTTTCATGAGACTTCTTTCCAAACACATTATTTTCGATTACCATAATCACTTTAGAAGCAAAACTCACACACTCTTCATGATAAACCAAAACACTAATATTACCATTAGATGAATAACTGGTTGGAATGAATGATTGTATATCCATATAAGATTTCCTGTAATTTTTCAGATATCAATTCAAACCATTATTTAAAGTTGGAACAAGTTATATTATTTATTCACAGTATGGTCTATTCATGCTTTATCTCTATATTCATAAACACAGGGTACACCTATTTTTACCCCCAATACTAATTTATACGTCTTCAATATATTGCTCCCAGAAATGGTGGAAGAAATACTTATGTCACCTGATTTATGTATACATTTTATCACAGTAATATTCTGGACAAAAATTGTAAAGGTCACACTTATGATTCTACCAAAGCCTAAATGGAAAGTGAACATAGATTACTAAAAACATCTATTTCAAGGTTGCCTAATGCTCTCAAATGTCAATCCTATTGGTAACTACGTATTTCTTTCTTTCTAAGATTATATATTCAAACTCAACCCTGTTGAAAATGTCTAATCCTCTCACTCACTTTATACATTGCCTGATTTAGTAATGCCTCTATTGATATCTGCTTTTCTACATATTTTCCCCAGTTCATGATAGTGACTGACTCTTCATATGTGCTGACATATACATTCGCTCTCTAACTGAATCCATATTGCTAAAGAACTTTTGGTCCAAATCATATACTCACTCTTCTTTCTAAACCTACCGACTATCTTTCAAATCCTAATGACTATCCTTTTTTGAGTGGATGTTCTCTTCTACATTCAATCTTCCAAGGTACAAGGTCCTGTGCCATTGTATATCAAATTTTCTGAGACATCTGTGCAGAACATAATTCAAAGCTAAGTATCCCAATCAAGGGCCCAATGCCCTTGTGGGTTTTAAATCATACCTAGATTTCTGTTTTCATAATTATATTTCACCTCTACATTCTTGTAAATATCGCAGGTTCCCAATACAATTATTCATGGAGCAGAATGATTTCTAACCCAAATCAAACCTGTTATTAACCCTAAACATACACTGTTCCCTCAATCTCATTTTACAGAAGAGCAGGGACAGAGTTGTTCTTACAATACAGGAAAGTAGGGGACATTCAACCTGCTGAGAACCACAAAGGTCCATGCAGAAATGATACCTGGAGAAGTTGTAGGCAGGTATGAAGGACCTAAGAGAGCAAAGGCCAATTTGCATGGCAAACAACCTGGTCAGGATGAAAGGATGTTTCTGAATCAGGCTCTCTCTTCTTATTGTGGAGAAGATGGACCAAACCAGGCCTGTGTGGAGAGCTGTTCCCGGGTGCCTATGATTGATATACCATTCTAACTTGTGAAAGTGTCAGAGAAAGTAGGGACAGCCACCATCTCACTGGACCTTTGGAAGCAATTGTTAGGACAAAGGGGTTGCCAAGGAAGTGACCTCATTCAGTTCCAAAGAAAGTGATGTACCTCATTTCCTTGGTGATGGAACTCTCTGAACTTGGTATCCAAGAAGCCAGGCACCCAGATGCATTCCCAGTCCCAGTCCCAGTGGGCTCACTTGTGTGGATTTACCAAGGACAGTTAGTCTTTCTTGGTACCTACTGATGTGAGGATGGCAAAATGCCAGGAGAGCTCTTAAGAGGGACCTTTCCTGATAAAGCAGGTAGTGGCTCACCACTTTTTCCTGACAACTTCACAGTGTTGGCCAAGGAAACAAGAGAGGGTACAGGCCATTTCGGGGGAACATAGTATGGCCCACCAGTCAGAGGACACACCGGATAGTCAAAGACTTACTTGGGGGAAGGAGGTGCCTTTGTGAGTGTGGGTTTCTTGTTTTCTCTCATGTTCTGAGAATAGGTAGGAAAGGCTTTTTTTTTTTTTTGTTTGTTTGTTTGTTTGGAGTGAACTGTTTCTAGTAAGTCGTTTGACAAGGTGAGTGTTTCTATGTCTGTGTATCCCACTATGTCCGTGGTTGTAGACACGAGAAAAGACAATGCAACAATGGATGTGTCCTGTCTACTAGAAAACTTCCCAGAATTCATCCTGTCTAACTTATGAATGGAGTGTGGCTTTCCTTATGGATGGGCAAAACCTACTACCTTCCTAAGTCCCATTTTTTCTTCCTGAATTCTGGCCACTCTCCAGAATAGGATCATGGATTTGTGTCCAAGATAGGTGCCAACTCCAACGTCTGTGACATGGCCTTGTACTGGATAGCTGAATGGAATTGCCAGTATCTCAGAAAACTCAGATATCAGTGTGACCAGGAAACTCTCAGTGGAGAAACCCTGCTTTGGGTCATTTGCTAACCTATTGTTCTGTTGCCCTGAATTTCAGGAACGTCTTTGCCTCAGGCCACCCCTTTATGAACCCTGAAGAAAACAGTTTTCAAATGTAAATGAATGGGCATCACCTTGGATTCTTTGCTTAATTTCTTTGGAATAGGATGTGTCTGAATCAGCCTCTTGGCCCTGTGTGAGGCTGTGGCTTATATTCTCAGCACCTGATGGATCTAAAGAAAGATTCCATGTGTGCATCCAAAACCAAAATGGCAAAATGTTCAGTCATTGTGAATGAATTCTATTGCCTTCCTCTGTTAGGTTCCTGAAATCCATTAAGTGAGAATAGGGATCCTTTGGGTCAAATGAGTTCCTCAAATCTCTGCAGAAGGGCTTGTCTTTTCTCCTGATTCCAATTCACATAAAGAATCTAAACCCCACAGTCAGAAGGCCTCAAATTGGAGAAGCGGAGCAGTTATAAGGGCAGGAATATTTGATCACTCCGGTTTCACAGGAAGGGTTTCCAGCCCACCCTGACTTTAGCCAAATGAGGGACATGGAGCTTATTTTGGACACTCTTTGGAATGTGCCCCTCATGGAAAGCTCCAACCAGAGGTTATGATGAGTGTCTACATGGAAGAAGATGGAAGCCATGTGGGAGTGTTTTGGTTTTAATTGTGGTCATTTGTTTGGCGGTGTGGAGAGATGACTGGGTCAACCTGGGCTTGAACTCTGGTGTGATTCCCCTTAGAGACTGCGTTCTGGAACTGACTCAGAGAAGTATTGTCATAAATTGTGTTGGGATTTTATGAGGCCACGCATGAGAGTCGCCCTTGGAAACAGAGAGCTTGGCCCAGGGTGGCTTTCCTCAGAGTACTGAGAATCTCAGCCAGGATATCACAGGATTTTATTCTTTAATACTTGGCAGCAATAGTTGAGAGTCAAAACACACATGGAACTCATATTGGAGAACTCAATGGGCCTGGCATCATGTGACCTTTTGTCCACTCTTTTGGAAGCCTTGCATGTGAGAGTTCTCCAGAGCTTTCTTTGAAATGAACTTCCTCAACTTTTAATGGTTCCTGAATGAATTGAAACCCACAGTGCCTCCAACTTCATCCTTGAAAAATGGCTACATAAATACCATGAAATTTTTGAAATTCCCATGACCTGGTTGCACTGGAGAAGCTTTGGATGTTCTGTTGCTGATCATGAGTGTACCAGACCGTGCCTTGTTTGACTGGGTTTTCATGAAAATGGTGTAGAACAGAGATGCCAGTATATTGAAGGCTGCAGAGTAGTGGGCCAAGAGCTGTGGTGTGCAGGTGTGTGAAAAAATATCTGTGGTTGAGACATGTGGATCTCCCATTGACTTCCAAATAGCTTGTGGCTGACATGGTGCAGCCAGCAGGCTCTTTCTTGTAAAGGCATCTTTTTATATGGAGAGGTTTCAGAGAAATCTTCAGAATAGGGTTGCTATGGTCAAGGAGAAAAGCTATGTGGGATAGAAGCCTGTTTCGTGCATTCTCCTGCAGACCCTGACAAACCACATGTGACATAACTCCCTCCAACACTGTGTCCCAGATGAACTCCTTGTATTTCATGAAGCAAATACCAAACTCCCAGTGCAGGAGCAAGAAACACCATGGAAAGTGGAGGATGACCAAATGGCTTCACAGTCCACACGGGGAGACACTTACCCACAGTGGCCACAGTTTACATACAAATGGAGAATTCGGCACTGCTGTCTCATGTTCATTGGACATAGATGCAGGGTCAGCTTTGATGTTCTCACTACAAAGGAACATAGTTTCTGACA
This sequence comes from Callospermophilus lateralis, assembly GCF_048772815.1. Lineage (NCBI taxonomy): Eukaryota > Metazoa > Chordata > Mammalia > Rodentia > Sciuridae > Callospermophilus > Callospermophilus lateralis. Next base: position 86,525 of record NW_027512742.1, read on the forward strand.
AGCTCCTGAGAACAACAAATATTTCAAGTGTCCAACCACAGAGGCAGTTTCTCAAGAAGTATTATTCCGGCAGAGCTCCATGTACGTGGAGTGTTTACCCTGTCCCTTAGTTTTGGAAATTCCTCTACCACCTCCAAGGTTGTGAACTCCTGATTATTTTCCATTGCAGATATGTATTCACATATTTTCTAACTATTTTCCTCTAATTGTGTCTTACTTGGGGTGAAGGTAATGTAAAGGCATTTTTCTGCATGAGAGTAGGAAGATTTTTGTGTAGCACATATTTGCATACACATTGGATACATTTTCCTATTTTCCATTCGACATACTGAATCCCTGACAATAACCCATACCCAACTAGACTCTTACTGATAATCCTAATATGATGGAGAAAAATAACCCAAACAGAATAGAAATACAAGCAGTTCAGTGGATGTATCACATATATTTGGACTTGCCTTTTGCATAACAAATTGTAGGTGTTTCAAATCTTGTCAATTTTAATTGATATAGCTCTCCATAAGTTTTTAAAGTTAACAACTATGTGAATTTCTGTCTCCCTTTCTCTGTAGCCTATTCAGCACATGTATTTTTATATGCACATATAGAATCCTACCTGGTATCACAAGTACATTATTGTGAGTGCATGCATTGGCAGATACAAATTGTGAGAAGAGATCACCCCTCCTAAACACTTTTGGAATTTAAAATTCAACCTATGGGTGACCTTCCTAGTGGAATATTATACATAAATCCATTTTCATTAAAATATAAATTTTTCCATCTCTGGAGGATATATATATTGCTACATTTTAATGTCTCTGTGTGTGTGTTTTGTATATATATATATATATATATCTATATATATATATATACTGTCCAGATTTTTCAAAATATGAAATATATGTGTCTTATATACACTCCCTGAATTCATTCATGTTCATGTATGTGGATTTATAATCAACTTTTCACAAGATTTTTCTCAGAAATATTCATCCACGTGAAATACATGTTTGTTTCCTAGTACAACAAACTCACTACAGTGAATGGTGGTTACAGATCCTAATATTGCTACACTAACTGACTCAGTTTAACATCAATGCAAGTAGATTCCTATGGGACATGGTGTGTATTTTGAGGTTCATTTTCATTCAACACTGGTATATTACTATTTCTTAAGTTTTTGAACATCATAATATATATATTTCATCCATAAGTTCACAAATTTATAGGCATTTGTTTCAGTTTCCATCATTTCCTGCTTCAGAACACATGATTTCCTCCAGGTTTCTTGACTGGCCTTTTCATGAAACTTCTTTCCAAACACATTATTTTCGATTTTCATAATCAATTTTAAAGCAAACCTCACACACTCTTCATGATAAAGCATAACCCTAAAATTACCATTAGATGTATAACTGGTTGTAATGAATGGATGTATATCAATATAAAATTTCCTGTATATTTTCAGATATCAATTCAATCCATTATTTAAAGTTGGAGCCAGTTATATTATTTATTCACAGTATGGTCTATTCATGCATTTTCTCTATATTCAGAGACACAGGGCACACCTATTTTTACTCCCAAAATTAATTTATATGTCTTCAAAAACTTGTTTGCAAAAATGGTGGAAGAAATACTCATGTTCCCTGATGTACATATACATTTTATCACAGTAATATTCTGGACACAAAATGCAAAGTCACATTTATGATTGTACCAAATCCTAAATGGAAAGTGAGCATGGATTACAAAAATCATCCATCTCCAGGTTGCCTAATGCTCTCAATTGTAAATCCTATTTGTGACTATATATTTGTTTCCTCCTAAGATTATATACTCAACCTCAAGCCTGTTGAAAATGTCTAATCCAATCACTCACTTTATACTTTTCCTGATTTCCTAATATCTCTATTGATATCTACTTTCCTACATATTTTCCCCAGTTCATCTTTGTGACTGACTCTTCACATGTTCTGACATTTACATTCACTCTCTACTCGAAACCCTCTTGCGAAAGAACTTATGGTCCAAATCATTTACTCACTCTTCTTCCTAAACCTACGGACGATCATCCTAATCCTACTGACTATCTTTTTTTGACTGGATGTTCTCTTCTACATTCAATTATCCAAGGTACAAGGTCCTATGCCATTGTATATGGATTTATCTGAGATAACTGTGCGGAACATAATTCAAAGTAAGTATCCAACTCAAGGGCCCAATTTGCCCTTCAGGGCTTCAAATCTTACTTAGATTTCTGTTTTCATAATTATATTTCCCCTTTCTTGTAAATATCACAGGTTTCAAGTACCATTATTCATCCCACAGAATGATTCCTAACTCAAATTGAACATGCTATTAACCCTAAACATACACTGTTCCCTCAATCTAACTTTACAGAAGAGCAGGATCAGAGTTGGTCTTACAAAAGAGGAATGTAGGGGATCTTCCACCTGCTGAGAACCTCAAAGGTCCATGCAGAAATAATCCCTGGAGAAGTTGTAGGCAGCCATGAAGAACCTGAGAGAGCACAAGTCATCTTCCATGGTAAACATCCTGGTCAGGATGAAGGTTTGTGTCTGAATCAGCCTTTCTCTTCTTAATGTAGAGAAGATGGACCAAACCAGGCCTGTGTGGAGAGATGTTCCTGGGTGCCTATGGTTGATATACCATCCTAACTTGTGAAAGTGTCACAGGAAGTAGGGGTAGCCTCCATCTATTGGGACCGTTGAATGGAACTGTTAGGACAAAGTGGTCGCCAAGGTAGTGACCTCATTCTGTTCCTGAATGAAGTGACCTACCTCACTTTCTTGGTGATGGAACTATCTGAACTTGGGATCCAGGAATCCAGGCACCCAGAGCGAGTCCCAGTCCCAGTTCCAGTGGGCTCAGTTTTTTGAAATAACCAAGGACAGTGTCAGTCTTCCTTGGTACCTACTTATGTGAGGATTGCCAAATGCCAGCAGCGCTCTGAAGAGTGCACTTTTTCAGAAAGCATGTAGTTGTTCATCGCTTGCTCCTCACAACTCCTCAGAGTTGGCCAAGGAGACCAGATCTGAGACAGGACAAGCCATTTCGGGAAAACATAGTAGGGCCCACGAGTCATTGGACACTCCTGATGGTCACAGACCTATTTGTGAAAACGAGGTGCCTTTGTGGGTGTGGGTGTGAGTTTGTGATTTTGTCTCATGTTCTGAGAATAGGTAGGAAAGGTGGTTTGTTTGGTTTGGAGTGGACTGTGTCTGGTAAGTCCTTTGAGGAGCCGAGTGTTTCTATGTCTGTCTATCTATCTGTGACCTTGGTTGTAGATATTAGAAAAGAGAATGCATCAATGAATGTGTCCTGTGTAGTAGAAATCTTCCCAGAATTCATCCTACCCAATTTATGAAAGGAATTCAGCTTGCCTTATGGATGGGCAATGCCTACTATCTTCCTAAGTTTCTCTTTTCTTCCTGAATTTTGCCACTCTCCAGAATAGGATCATGGTTTTGTGTCCAAATTATTTACCACCTCCAATCTCTGTGACATAGCCATGTACTGGATAGCTGAAGGGAATTGGAGCATCTCAGAAAACCAAGATATCAATGTGACCAGGAAAGTCTCAGTGGGGAAACCCTGATTTGGGCCTATTGCTTACCTATTCTTCTGTTGCCCTTAATGTCAGGAAGGCCTTTGCCTCTGGCCACACCTTTGTGAAGCCTGAACAAAACAGTTTTCAAATGGAAATGAATGGACATCACCTGTGGCTCTTTGCTTAATTGCTTAGGAAAGGGATGTGTCTGAATCAGCCACTTGGCCCTGTGTGAGGCTTTGGCTTAGATTCTCAGCACTTGATGGATCTAAAGAAAGATCCCATGTTTGCATCCATAACCAAAATGCCAAAAAGTGCAGTAATTGTGGATGAAGTCTCTCGCCTTCCTCTGTAAGGTTCCTGACCTCCATCAAGTGAGAATAGGGATCCTTTGGGTCAAATGAGCTCTTCAAATCCCTGCAGAGTCTAGCCCATAGTTGCTTGTGTTGTCTCATGACTCCAAATCACATACATAATCAATACATGACAGTGAGTAGGCCTCAAATTGGAGAAGCACAGCAGTATTTAGGGCAGGCCTATTTGATCACTCCTGTTTCACAGGAAGTGTTTCCAGGCCACCCAGACTTTAGGCAAATGAGGGGCAAGGAAGTCTATTTTGGACACTGTCTTGTGCTGCACCCCTCATGGAAACATACAGCCAGAGGTTATGATGAATGTCTATATGGATAAAGATGAGGGTCATGTGGGAGTGTTTTGGTTTAAATTGTGGTCATTTGTGTGGCAGTTGGAAGAGATGACTGGGTCCACCTGCTCTTGAACTCTGGTGTGATTTCCCTTAGAGACTGAGTTCTGGAACTAACCTCAGAGAAGTATTGCCATGAATTGTGTTGGCATTTAAGGAGGCCATGCATGAGAGTCACTCTTGGAACCTGAGATCTAGGCCCAGGTGGCTTTCCAGAGAGCACTGGAAATCTCAGCCGGAATATCACATGATTTTATTCTGAAAAACTTGGCAGCCATAGTTGAGAGTCAAAACACACATGGACCTCACATTGTAGACCTCAACAGCGCTGGCTTCATGTGACCTTTTGGACACTCTTTGGGAAACCTTGCCTGTTATCATTCTCCAGAGCTTTCATTGAAATGAGCTTCCTCACCATTTAATGGTTCCTGAATGAATTGAAACCCACAGTGCCTCCTACTTCATCCTTGAAAAAATGGCTAGATAAATAAAATGAAATTTTTGAAATTCCCATGACCAGGTGGCACTGGAGAACCTTTGGATGTCCTGTTGCTGATCAAGAGTGTACCAGACAGTTCTTTAATTGACTGGGTTTCATGAAAATGGTGTAGAACAGAGATGCCATTAAGTTAGAGCCTGCAGAGTAGTGGGCCTAGAAAGTGGTGTGCAGTTGTGTGATAATACATTTGTGTTGTGGCCATGTAGATCTGCCATTGGCTTCCAAATTGCTTGTGACTGACATGGTGCAGGCAGGCGACACGTATATGTAAAAGCATGTTTTTATATGGAGAGGTTTCAGGGCAATGTTAAGAATCAAGTTTCTATGCACAAGTTGGCAAGCTATGTGGGAAAGAAGCCTGGTTGGTGCATTCTCCTGCAGACCCTGACCCACCGCAAGTGACAGAACTCCGTCTAGCACTGTGTCCCTGTTGAACTTCTTGTATTTTGTGAAGGAAATACCAAACTCCCAGTGCAGCAGCAAAAAACACCACGAAAAGTGGAGGATGACCAAATGGTTCCACAGTCCCCACGGAGAGACACTTAGACCCATGTGGCCACTGTTTACCTACAAAGAGTGAATTCAGAACAGTTGCCTCAAGTTTACTGGAAAATAAGAAACCATATCCTTCAGGTCACATAGATGTAGACCCAGCTTTGATGGTCCCACTACAAAGAAAGCTAAAGCTCCTGAAAATAACATATATTTCAAGTGCCCAACCTCAGAGGAAGTTTCTCAAGATGTCTTTAGGCTAGCAGACCTCCATGTTTGAGGAGTGTTTACCATGTCCATTACTTTTGGAAACTCCTCTACCACCTCCAAGGTTGTGAACTCCCGAGAATTTTCCATTCCAGATATGTATTCACAGATTTTCTAACACCACTGTTCTAACTGTGACTTACTTCAGACGAAGGGAATGTCAAAGCTTTGTTCTGGATGAGAGTGGGATGATTTTTGTGTAGCACATATTTGCATACACATTGGATTCATTATCATATTTTCCATTTGAAATATTGAATCCCAGACAGTAACCCATAACAAACTAGACTCTGACTACTAATCCTAATATGATGCAGTAAAATAACCCAAACAGAATAGAAATGCAAGCAGTTCAGTGGAGGCATGGTGTAGAGTTGGACTTGCCTTTTGCATAAAAAAGGGTAGGTGTTATAAATATAGTCAATTTTCTGTTGAAATAGTTCTCCATGTGTTTTTAATGTTAACAAATATATGAATTCCTGTCTCCCTCTCTCTGTAGCCTATTCAGCACATGCATTTTTATATACACATATAGAATACTACCTGGTATCACACGTACATTTTTGTGAGGTGGCTGACGTGGCAGATACAAATTGTGAGAAGAGATCACTCCTCCTAAATGCTGTTGGAACTGAAAATTCAATGTATGGGTAAACTTGCTAGTTCAACAACATTATGCATAAATCTATCTTCAATAAAATGAATATTTTTGGATCTGTGGATGATATATATTTCATGGTGAATTTCGATTGATATATATATATTGCTATTTTTAATGTCTCAGTGTGTGTGTGTGTGTGTGTGTGTGTGTGTATACACACACACTCTCCAGATTTTTCAAAATATGAAATGTATGAGTCTTATTATACACTCCCTAAATTAATTAATATTCATATATGTGGATTTATAATCAACTTTTTACAAGATTATTCTCAGAGATATTCATCCACCTGAAATACATATTTCTTTCCTAGTACTGAAAACTAACTTGAGTGAATGGTGCATACAAATCCTAATATTTCTACAGTAACTGACCCAGTTTAACATCAATTCAAGTAGATTCCTATGGGACATGATGTGTATTTAACGTTAATTTTTGTCAACACTGGTACATTACTATTTCTTCAATTAATGCACATCATAGGATATATATTTTATCTACAAGTTAGCAAATATTTAGGCATTTGTTTCACTTTCAATCACTTCCTGCTTCAGAACACATGTACACTTCCGGGTTTCTTGACTGGTCTTTTCATGAGACTTCTTTCCAAACACATTATTTTCAATTTCCATAATCACTTTTGAAGCAATACTCACACACTCTTCATGAGAATCCATAACCCTAATATTACAATTAGATATATAACGGGTAGGATTAAATGTATTATATCAATATAAGATTTTCTGTATATTTTCAGATATCAATTCAATCCATTATTTAAAGTTGGAACCAGTTATAATATTTATTCACAGTATTGTCTATTCATGCATTATCTCTATATTCATAGACACATGGTTCACCTATTTCTATCCCCAATACTAATTCATACATCTTCATTATATTGCTCCCAGAAATGGTGGAAGAAATACTCCTGTCACCTGATCTACATATACATTTTATTACAGTAATATTCTGGACACACAAAGGAAAGTTCACACTTATGATTGTACCAATGTAAAGGTCGGCCAAGCATTGGAGGAAGAAACCAGGAAGAGACTGTCTCATGAAACAGCAAAGGGCTTTTTGAGGGTCCAGCATGCTGGGGCTCAGAGCTCACTTGAATAGAGAAGAGAGCCCTGAGAACATCTTAAGCAGAGCTTATGTACTTTACTTGGTGAGGGCAGGGAGGGAAATTTATTGATTGGTCAGGTCGAGTGAGTGGTTTGCGTGCCAATGGGAGAGGGAGTACATTCTGCAGTTTGGCAGTTGGGGACAGCACATTCTGGGAACAAGATTAGCAAACAGTTCTCAAGATTTCAACAGTGTTTTGTTAAGCATACAGAAAAACAGGTATTACAAGTACCTATTTTATTAACCTTTCATTCCCCACTTCTCATTCTGGTTACTTTTAATCATAAAAGTGATCATTGTGGGGTCTCTGATTTTATGTCTCCTAGTGAGGTATATTGTTGTCTGATTACCATAAGTTTAACTTATCCAATTTGAGCTTGTAGAAAAGAAACTACACGGTTGAGCAAACAGGTTCCTACAATTAGCATTAATATGAGGATTGTTAATGGACTGGCCAGGGTTGATAAAAGCGTAGGTAACCAGGGGGACTATGTGAACAAAGACACAAACCAACCTTTATGTGCCCCTCTCCTTTGTTGATGCTCTTCAAGGCATCTTTTTAACTTACTCATAATTTTTTTTTACAACTCCAGTATGGTCGGCATAAAAACAACATTCTTCCCTCAATGCAGCACAAAGGCCCTCTTCTCTCATGAAGAGGAGGTCCAACCCTCGCCTGTTCTGTAAAACAAATTCAGAGAGAGAGGTTTAAGAGAATGGTCTGAGAATGAGAAAGGAGAGATGTAAAAGAATAATGGGAAAGGGGTTTGGGATTTTCCAGGCAACAAAATGTTGAGCAGTAGAACACGTAGAGCAGAGGAGAAGACAGGAGTGAGTATCCCAAAAAGCCTGTGAGCGATGTTAAATTTTTAGTAACCTGTTTTCACTGATGACAAAAAAAAAAAAAACTTTAAAGGCCATTTTCATTACATCTTGGATAGGGTGCTGAGGGCTCTCCTTAGCTTTTTGAGCTTTGGTTTAGTTGGTAAGAGGACTTGGTGGGACCTGGTGAGGGCACTGACAGGAGAAGAGAGGAGTGAGTGGGTGGATGGGTACCTTAGTACTTGTTACCTCAGCAAGGGGGCAATGGTCTAAGAGCCGGCAGAGGCTTCGGTTTTTGATCTAGTAATTGGAGGGGAGAAATCAGGTTGCTTATGTGGGAGTGACAGCAGAGAGTCTGGAGCAGAAAGCAGAGGGTGAGGATCTATTAGAGAAGCATAGTTCAGGATGTGAGTGAAGGAGGGAAAAGGCCTCCACATAGGGGAATTTCCTTCCACCATTTGAGCACTTGCCGAAGTCAAAAAGGTCATGCAGAATTTGAGCATCTAGAGACCCCTCTGGGGGCCATCGGTTTTGGTTGTCTAATTGGTAATATGCCCAATGCTGAGTACTGAATTTGATGAGGAGTTTGGGTTCCACCAGGAAGCCCCTGTATGCTTACATCCCATGACTTACAGAAGAAGTCGGCTTTTCCCCCACACAGCCCTGGCTGTTAGTGGGTTTGATAGTCCGCTGAGCAAACATAGTAATCTGGGCTAGCCAACCTGTATCTGGCTCACGTGTCCCTACATCCATAATGTTTGTTTCCATTACGTATGGCACGGAAAAGATTTAATGGAATTTTAGTGGGATCCCCTTCATCAGGGATATCCCAATAGGAAAGACCTATAGCCAGCTGACAAATGTCTGGGTAGAGAGATGGCCACCAGGTCCCTAAGGGGGCTGTATGCAAGATAGAGCATACTTCTAGTACAGTATGATTTGTGATCAGCCATCGCTGCTGAACAGGCTGATGAGGTTTAGGACTACTATTGGCCAAGGGGAGAGTCTATAGCCTTATGCACATGGCGAATACACAATTTGAAAGGATTACCAGTCATTTCTATTTTCCAGCCAGAGTCTGGACAGGGCGCAGGCTTGAGATGAGAGGCATGGATCCCGGAAGTGATTCCCTCTACCTTTACCACTGTAGGTGTTATAAGTAGCACCTGGTATGGTCCTTTCCAGCGGGGTTCCAGGGATGACACCTGATGTCATCTTATGTAGATGAAGTCTCTTACTTGATATTGATATGGAGTCCCCTCGTCCCCAGGTTGGTAGGTAGTGGCCAGTTGTTTCCACAGATATCACTGTCTTCTTTCAAGAACTTTAACTCTGTCAACTCAGGAGGTGCGGAAGGGATCATTAGGTCTTAGAGTTGGGGTTATGTCCCTTACTGGAGGAGGGACCATAGAGAATTTCATAGTGCGTGAGATTACACAAAGAAACAGAGGGAGTATGAGTATTTCTTGCATGAAACAGTGCATAAGGCAGGAGCATAGTCTAAGTTTTTATGCTGATATCTAAGCTTAATTTTGTTAAGGTCTCTTTAATGCTTCTATTTATTTATTTTACCTGTCCTGAGCTCTGGGGTCTATAAGCACATTGTAACTTCCAATTAATCCCCAGGGTCCTGGCTAACCCCTGACTTACAAGGCCATGAACGCCAATCCATTTTCAGACCCTATTACCTTAGGCAGTCCGTATCTTGGAAAATTATCTTTCAGGATCTTCATGACCACAATTTGTGCCTTTTTTTTTGTGGGAAGGCTTCAATCCATCCTGAAAATGTACCTACAAAAACTTGGAGATATTTAAGTCCATACCATGCTGGCTTAATTTCAGTAAAGTTCACTTCCAAGAATTGTCCTGGTCTGGATCTTTGTAGGTGGTTAACTGCAAGAAACTTGGAAGGGTAAGCATTAACCAATTGACAGGCCTGACAGGCTTTTGTTACATGTTCAGTTATTTCCTTTCGCTCTGAGTTGGTTAGTGGAAAACTCTGTTCTTTATTCTTCAGGAATGCCTGAAGTTTCTTTGAACCAATGTGAGTGAGTTGATGTACATTTTTAACGTACCATAGGGCTTTCTGAAAATGCAGGCTGGGCTCAGTGAAGTTGAGGATTTCAGTTTCAGTGTCATTAGATGTTGTCAAAAGTTTGCTGGTGCTCAGGGGTCCATTAGAATTGGGCATCTCCTTTTAACAGCGGGTATAAAGGAGCAGCTAAGGACGCAAACCCGCGTATCCATAACCTGCAAAAGCCAGCAGTTCCAAGAAACTCTCTGAATTGTCTGCTATTAGATGGGGGTGATATATGCTCAATGGTTTCTTTTCTGGGCTCAGTGAGCCATCGTTTACTGCCCCTAAGGGAATATCCCAGGAAGATTACTTCTTTCTGGCAAATTTGGGCCTATTTGGCAGAAGCACTATACCCGAGTTGAGCAAGCTCGGAAAATAGTGCTTGGGTCCCAGACTCACAGTTTTCCTTGGTGTTGGCTGCCAGTAGCAGGTCATCCACATATTGAAGCAGGGTGTCTTCAGGGTGCGTAGTTCTGAAGATGTTGAGATCTCTGGGGAGGGCTTCATCAAAGAGAGTGGGGGAAATTTTGAACCCCTGTGGGAATCTAGTCCAAGTTAGTTGACCAGACGTTCTGGTTTCTGGGTCTACCCACTCGAAAGCAAATAGCAAATGACTATCTTTATGCAGACGCAAGCAAAAAAAAAGCATTTTTTTAAAGTACAGAACAGTATAGCAATTCCGCTCAGGGTTCAGAGTGCTAGGCAGATTGTACAGATAAGGTATCGTGGGGTGAATGTTCTGCACTCTGTTGTTGATCTCTCTTAGGTCTTGAAGGAAGCGATAGACCCCAGTTCCTGGATTTTTTTACTGGTAACAGGGGTGTGTTCCAGTTTGAATGACTGGGCCTTAGGACCCCTAAGGCCAGATATTTCTGAATACAGGGCCTTATCCCATCTTTAGCTTTCTTGCTCAGAGGATATTTTTTGACATTGATTGGGTGGGCTGTAGTTATTAACCCCACTGTTATTGGAGGTTGTTCATGGCTACGCCTAACTCAGCAGTTTTTTCCTAGGCATCTGCAAAATCTGTTATCCATTTCTGGGGTAGCTTGCCTGTTTGATCAGTCTTGGGGGGGGGGTGACGAGTTGATGTTCATCTTCTACTGACATAGTTAAAGCCGTGACTATAGGAGTTTCTACTGAAGGTTTTAGAAATTTCACTTGGGGGCCTTCAGGGATAAAAGTTATTCTGGCCTGGAGCTTGTTGAGCAGATCTCTGCCCATCAATGGGGGGGGGGGGATTCTGGGATTACTAGAAAGGAGTGATGGATTTTTCCTTTCCCCAGGACCATGGTCCTCTTAGTTGTCTAAGCCCCATATTTACTGCCATTAGGCCCTTGAACTAGAGTCATTTTATTTGATAGATGGCCCAATGGTGTCTTAAGGTCTGAATATACTGCCCCTGTGTCCACTTCAAAATTTACTCACTGCCGGCAAGTTCTTTGAGTTCTTTTGGCAGGGCCAGCTTCCTCCAGGGAAGGAGGGGCTGTGTGTGCCACGGGGTAGTCATCTGGAGAGAGCTGGGCTGGCCTAGATTCCTCCAATGGTGGAGAGTCTGAGTCACCAGCAGGGGAATCACTTAGAGGGAGTTGGGGGTTGGGGGACGAGGACAGGGCATAAGGAGGGGGAGGAGAGTCCAGTAGAGTCTTGAGACTCAGGGAGAACAGAGGGTGGAGGAGGAGGAGCAGAGGGTTTGAGAGATACAATCGTGGGGGAAGCAGTAGGAGCGGGGGCAGGTTCAAGGAAAGGTTTCACCCATGGAGAAGGAGATTTGCAGAGGTCCTGCTAAGTTAAGATATATTGCTGTTGATCTGGATGGCTAAGTGGCCCTGGCTGAAAGACAATATCTCTGAGTTTTTAAATTAGTGAGAAGTAGAAACATCCTTCTGGGGGCCATCCGACTCCGAAGGTGGGTCATTCTGAGGTACAGAGTGTCTACCAGGTCTGGCGTTTTACTGAAAAAGAAAGATTCTGAGCCCTTAAGCAGACTTTGGTCCACTGATCAAGGGTCAGGGACAGAGGCGTTGAAGTGCTCTGTCCCATATGAAAGATACACAAACAGTGAAACCAATGACACACGACACAGACAAGACAAGACAATAAAGACAGGCAATGGACGTCCAGTACTGAGACCAGGACAGAGTAGCCGGCAAAACCTGATGGGCGGGCAATACCGAATCCAAAACAAAATATCACTGAGTCGAGGAGACTATTGTTACTCGATTTCCCGAGACCTCCAGGGCGTCCCCCAGAGACATGACCTGTGGCTCTGTGACACGTCTGTCAGCCACCCTCAGAGAGAGCTCATGCTCATCACCGATAGCCATTATGCCCATCCCTAACCTGAAACCTGAAACCAGAAAGATGCACCTTACTCACCCTGAGAGGAGCCCATTGTCTGTCTTTCATCCACCACTGCTGGATCTCCCTGCGGCCCTCAGATGTAAAGTTCGGGCGAGCGTTGGAGGAAGAGACCACCAAGAGACTGTCTCATGCAACAGCCAAGGGTCCAGAATTCTGGGACTCAGAGCTCACTTGAATAGAGCAGAGAGCCCTGAGAACAGCTTAAGCAGAGCTTATATACTTTCCTTGGAGAGGGCAGGGAGGGAAGTTTATGGATGGGTCAGGGCGAGTGGGCGGTTTGCGTGTAAACGGGAGAGGGAATACATTCTACAGTTTGGCAGTTCGGGACAGGACATTCTGGAAACAAGATTAGCAAAAAGTTTTCAAGATTTCAACAGTGTTTTGTTAAGCATACAGAAAAACAGAAAGTGACAACTACCTATTTTATGTAATTTCACCAAAGCCTAAATGTAAAGTGAGCATGGATTACTAAAAACATTCTTGTCCAGGTTGCCTAATGCTCACAAATGTCAATTCTCTTCATGACTACATATTTGTTTCTTCCTAAGATTATATATTCAACCTCAACCCTGTTGAAAATGCCTAATCCTATGACTCACTTAATACTTTGCCTGATTTCATAATGTCTCTATTGATATCTGCTTTCCTACATATTTTCCCCAGTTCATCATTGTGACTGACTCTTCACATGGAATGACATTAACATTCACTCTCTATCTGAAACTCTATTGATAAAGAACTTTGGTCCAAATCCTATACTCACTCTTCTTTCTAAACCTACCAACTTTCTTCCTAATCCTAACAACTATCCCTTTTTGACTGGAGGTTCTCTTTGACATTCAATCATCCAAGGTACAACGTGCTATGCCATTGTATATCGATTTATCTGAGACATCTGTGCAGAAAGTATTTCAATGCTAAGTATCCCAATCAAGGGCCCAATTCTCTTCTGGGCTTCAAATCTTACCTAGATTTCTGTTTTTCATACTTGAATCATACGTCTATATTCTTATAAATATCACAGATTCCCAGTACCATTATTCATCCCACAGAATGATTCCTAACCCAAATCAAACCTGATATTAACCCTAACTACACAGTGTTCCCTCAATCTAACTTTAGACAAGAGCAGGGACAGAGCTGATCTTAAAATACAGAAATGTAGGGGATCTTCCACCTGCTGAGAACCTCAGAGGTCCATGCAGAAAGGATCCCTGAAGAAGATGTAGGCAGCTATGATGGACGTGAGAGAGCAAAAGTCATCTTCCATGGCAAAAAACCTGGTCAGGATGAAGGAAAGTGTATGAATCAGCCTCTCTCTACTTAATGTAGAGAAGATGGACCAAACCAGGCCTTTGTGCAGAGCTGTTCTTTGGTGCCTATGAATGATATATCATTCTAACTTGTGAAAGTGTCACAGGAAGTAGGGGCAGCCTCCAGCTCATGGAACACTTGGAAGCAACTGTTAGAACAAAGTGTTTGGCAAGGCAGTGACCTCATTCAGTTCCTAAAGGAAGTGACCTACCTCACTTCCTTGGTAATGGAACTCTCTAAACTTGGGATCCAGGAAGCCAGGTACCCAGAGCCAATCCCAGTCCCAGTCCCAGTGGGCTCACTTGTTTTGTGTTACTAAGGACAGAGTCACTCTTCCTTGGTACCTACTGATGTGAGGATGGCCAAATGCCAGGGTCATTCTTGAGAAAGCAGGTAGTGTCTCACCACAGGCTCCTGACAACCTCACACAGTTGGCCGAGGAGACCAGATCTGAGAATGGATAGTCCATTTCAGGGGAACATAGTATGACCCACCAGTCAGAGGACACTCCGGATAGTCACAGACCTACTTGGGGGAAGGAGGTGCCTTTTTGCGTGTGGGTGTGAGTTTGTGGTTTTTTCTCATGTTCTGAGAATAGGTAGAAAAGGCGGTTTGTTTGGTTTGGAGTGGACTTTTTCTAGTAAGTTGTTTGATAAGGCGAGTGTTTCTATGTCTGTGTATCCCACTTTGTCCGTGGTTGTAGACATTAGAAAAGAGAATGCATCAATGGATGTGTCCTGTCTAGTAGAAAGCTTCCCAGCATTCATTCTGCCCAATTTGTGAATGGACTTTGACTCGCCTTATGGATGGGCAATGCCTACTATCTTACTACCTTGCTGTTTTCTTCCTGAATTCTGGCCACTCTCGAGACTAGGCTCATGGTTTTGTGTCCAAGATATGTATCACCTCCAAGCTCTGTGACATGGCCATGTACATGATAACTGAAGGGAATTGGAGGATCTCAAAAAACTCAGATATGAATGTGACCAGTAAAGTCTCAGTGGAGAATCCTTGCTTTGGGCCATTTGCTTACCTATTGTTCCATTGCCCTGAATGTCAGGAAGGTCTTTGCCTCAGGCCACCCCTTTGTGAAGCCTGAACAAAACAGTTTTCAAATGGAAATGAATTGGCATCACCTGTGGCTCTTTGATTAATTGCTTTGGAAAGGGATGTTTCTTAATCAGCCTCTTGGTCCTGTGTGAGGCTGTGGCTTAGATTCTCAGCACCTGATGGATCTAAAGAAAGATTCCCTGTGTGCTACAAAACCAAAATGGTCAAAATAGCAGTCATTGTGTATGAAGATTCTCGCCATCTTCTGTAATATTTCTGACATCCATCAAGTGAAAATAGGGATCCTTTGGGACAAATGAGTTCTTCAAATGCCTGCAGAGGCTAGACCATAGATGCTTGGGTTTTCTCATGACTCCAATTCACATAAAGAATCTATAACTGGCAGTCATTAGGCCTCAAATTGGAGAAGTGAAGCCGTAATAAGGGCAGGCCTATTTGATCACTCGTGGTTCACAGGAAGGGTGTTCAGGCCACACTGACATTAGGGAAAATAGGGGCAAGGGAGCATATTTTGGACACTGTCTTGGACTGCGCCCCTTATGAAAACCTCCAGCCAGAGAATTTGATGAGTGTCTATATGGAAGAAGATGAGGGCCATGTGGGAGTGTTTTGGTTTTAATTGTGGTCATTTTTGTGGCGGTTGGAAGACATGACTGTGGCCACCATGACTGGAACTCTGGTGTGATTCCCCTTAGAAACTGAGTTCTGGAACTGACCTCAGAGAAGAATTGCCATGAATTGTGTTGGGATTTTAGGAGGCCACTCATGAGAGTCACCCTTGGAAACTGAGATCTAGGCAAACTCAGATGGAGACTGCTGAATAGTGACACAGAGCTGTGGTGCACAGGTGTGTGATAAAACATCTCTGGTGGGGCCATGTGGATCTGCCAATGACTTCCAAATGGCTTGTGGCTGAAATGGTGCAGCGCGTAATCCCTTATACGTTTGACCTCTTCATATAAAGGCATCTTGTTATATGGAGAGGTTTCAGGGCAATGTTCACAATCAGGTTGCAATGGTTAAGGGGGCAAGCTATGTGGGATAGAAGCCTGGTTGGTGTATTCTCCTGCAGACCCTGACCCACCACACGTATGAGAAATTCCTCCACCACTGAGTCCCTGTTGATCTCCTTGTATTTTGTGAAGCAAATACCAAACTCCCAGTGCAACAGCAAGAAACACCATGAAAAGTGGAAGATGAGCAAATGGCTTCACAGTCCACACGGGGAGGCACTTAGCCTTCAGTGGCCACAGTTTCCCAACAAAGAGAGAATTCAGCACTGCTGCCTCATGTTCATTTGAAAATAAGAAACTATATCTTCCAGGTCACATATATGCAAACCCAGCTTTGATGGTCTCACTACAAAGGAAGCTAAAGCTCCTGAAAACAACATATATTTCAAGTGCCCAAGGTCAGGGGCAGTTTCTCAAGAAGTTTTAGGCCGGCAGAGCTCCATATTTGTGGAGTGTTTACCTGTTAGACCAGGACATGACAAAAGACCACTGACTCCAATTAAAATCAAATTAAACCAAGCTTATTATTTCCACTGGCTTCCTCTCCCTCTAAAAATGGTGGAAACTAGACAGCAACCCCACCTTTCCTACAGCCCACCTTTATAGCCCAGAAAGTTACACAAAGGCGGGTTACAGATAAGAGAACTCGGAGAAGCATCACATTAATGCTAGTTTACATTTTTTGTTTTTTTGCTGGTCCCTCATCAGAATTTATCAGGACCATTAGAGCCTCAACGACTGTCGTTGTCTGGCCAGGGAAGGCCAATATTTATGAGGTGTCACTAAAGTTTCAGAGAGGGCTGCTATCTGGTCAGAGAGCCAGGCATGGGTGAGTTCAAGGCATGGGCAGGCATTCAAAGCAGATTCAGAATTTGCAGTAATGTATAGTAAAGCCAAAATTATCTTTTCATGGTTTTGTGGCAAGATGGCTCCCAATTTTAATAAATGATCATGTTGGGTCTATCATTCCCCCTTTCTAATGTGCCCCTTCCAAATCTTTGATACGGTAGGAAAAGAGCAATGAGGGAATCTTAATTCCTCAGGTAACAGTCTCCAAATTTTTAGAACTCACCCAAAACTGGATTCCTGATTTTACCTGACATAATTAATTACTTATATTGATAGTCTATTTATTTTTGGCTCCATAGTTGTTAGACGAGAGGCGTCACTCATTTTGACGTCTTCAGAGCTGAGAGAGGGTGACGGGAGTGGGCACAGCATATGGGACATGACTTGTCTTTTAGAAGTCAGTTGAGGGACATGGGTTGCCTTTTAGAAATCAGTTCGGTTTGAAGTCTGGTTGGGGAAGAACAGGTTGTAAAGTCATCTGGGGATGGGTTCTTCTATGTGAGAAACAAAAACCATGAGTACTGAAAAAATGTTGCAGCAGCTGGAACATGTCACTGTATAGAAGTTCCCTCAGCAGGCTTTAATATCCCCAGTTATCAGAATGTCAACTTAATATTTAACATTTAGTGTTACATTTGTCCCTCCCCATAAGATACAGTTTAATAATTTAATGTCATCTGATTTTGCAAAATTCTTTTACTAGTATGACCTCTGTGTGTAATAGAGAAACCTTTAATTCTGTTACTCAGGGCTGGATAATCATACTAGCAAACACCAAGCCTACCTGTGTAGGTTAGGAATATCTGTAGGCCTTAAACTTAAAATTTGTGCCTCTGGCAGCTCCTCTTGATAGTCACTTTTTATAGTTATCAGGCATTGCTGACTGAGAATCCTTCTTTGTGGCCTCCAGTCTTACTTATTTTGGGAGGATAACATAAAGTGAATACCTTAAAATATTATTATTATTATTATAATTATTATTATTATTATTATTATTATTATTATTATTTAAAATGTCAGGAATGGCTGTATTTTGGTTTTAACTCTCTTTGCTAAGTGTTTAAGATGAAGCTGTCAAACGGACTTTTGTTTCTATCTATTGTTAACATTAGCTGAGTTTTATGAAAGTCATTCCTGGGGAAACTTGAGAGCAGCTTCTCAGTTCTGCTGGTGCCATTTGCGCTAGGTGGGTCCAGGTCTTGCTTGACCATGGGGCTTCCCTCGGAAGCATCAAAGATGTCTCCCTTCTCTGATGACTCTCTTCTTCATAGCAAATGCACTGATTGGCTTTCTGTTTTCCAGTGGTCTCATTAATCTCCCTGATTGGGAGGTTATGAGGCCCAGAGTTGCAAAGCTTTTAGAGAAGTCCCCTGTTCAATGGATTCAGACTGACTCAGAGGGCAAGAGCCAAATATTGGTTTTCTTGGCTCTTTTCATGTAAATTTAATTTTAAATCCTAATCTTAATTATCCAGCAAATAAATTTTAACAGCCTTATATTAAGAGTACTGGGGTTTAATGTCTATAAGTTTATAATTATTTATCTTTTTATTAATTGGGATCTGTATTGTAGGTGTCTTGTAGGTGATGACTTATTATCTTAAATTAACCCATGCTGTGTTCTTAAAGCAACACTTCTGTAAAACACTAACAGGGAATCTTTAGATCACTTATAAGGAAATTACAAAATAAAATTTTTTAACAAGTGTAATAATACTTAGTTCGTGTAATAGCTCCCCTGAATTTTTTAGCTGAGTTATACATTATATCCCCTGTTTGAGATCCTAGTAATCTTAACAGAAAACAAAACAACTTTTGAACATAACTTTAAATGAAACATAATCTTACCTACAGCTTTCGTAGTCATTCTCACATGTAGTAATATGGGACACAGAGCCTTATCTCAGGTAAGGCAGGGCTCTTTATAAATATTAAGTGTTTTAGTTCTAAAGATGAACTTTGTTTTTTTAAATATCATTTTACAAATTTTATATAAATTGTTTGAGGTCACATGAACATTAGCTAACACCATAGGATATCACATTTAAAACATGAATTTAATAAATACTGAACGTTTTTAACCTTTGCATAGATAAGGCTCTCATTAACATAAAAATACATTTAAATTGTTCCCCAATGTAAAAAGTAACATAAAACTTTACATATCTTATTGAAAACAGGTAAATGAATGCCCAATATATTTTTTTTACTATACAACTTCAGAACACCAGCTTGGTATAATGCTCTTTTAAAGTTTCTACCTTACAGACTTGTATACCTGAAAGATAGGAGCACATTAATAGCATCACAATTACATTGATGTTTCTAGATTAAGCAAGTTTAGCTTTTAAAGAAATGGCAGTACAGGGCTCTAAAATAACAGTTCTTATTTAATCAGTTGTTTAATTTTTATGATTGCTTGCTCTAGAAAAAATAAAACTTAATAAAACACAATGTTATGGGTAAACTTATGTTTTCAGAAATTTTTGTCTCTTTAACACATGACTGATTTTTACAATCTTATACAGACTTTACTACACACTTCTACAGACGTTAGTAAATCAATCAGATATCTAACAAAAGTACTCATGAATGAGTAATCCCATATCAAATTTACTTTACTTATTTATCAAAATATTAGACAAATGTATTGAAGATTGTAAACCATTTTTGTTTGTTGAAGGAAAAGTCCTAGAACCAAGTCATATTAGAATTTTTGTAGACATTAATATTTTATTAGATTTTTGAACACCTAGAAAAACTTGTAAGCTGAGTTTTAAAGACATTTATTTTTATCTGTTTATCCAATTTAAATTCAACAATTTAAATCACGTTAATTAAAGATCTTTAGATCCACTTTGTAAAATTTGTTTTTATGAGTGTTGTTTTTATGAGTGCACTTCATATATGTTCATTTGTGTATCATATATATGATATACGGACATATGTATATATAGATATACAACACATAACAACAGCGTGTACACATAATAATAGTAAAGGTCTTGTAGCTTTTCACAGGTGAAATATCCATTGCAATGTTTCAAAAACTCCACAGTTGGTCAAAGATAGAACTGATCAGAAAAACATTAACCTAGGTTTGTAGGATCAAAATCATGAGCTCAAAAAAAAATAAAGAATCTAAGGAAAAAAATTAGAGTTCTAGAAAAAATGACTGGTAATTAATTAGTAAATACCATACAATTTAACTTTTTTTTTCTCTTAGGCCTCAGATCAGTCTCCTACTAAGTTAGCAGGCTTCTTTCATTTGCATTTCAACATACGTCCTGGCTGAGGTCCAGAAGGAACAGGGAAAAGCTGCTAATCTGAGCAGACACCTCAGGCCTAAGGCATTTCAACCATAATATTCAGGTTTGGATGTTGAAAATTATCATACAAGTTTAAGATACAATTCACAAAATTTTATATCTTTACATCTTTTTTTGTCAACAGATACCATACTATGATTTACTATCCTTGTCCAATTTAATGCACTGCTACACACAGTGACATTTTCCCAGGCTACCCAGTTCAAAATTGGTGAAAAATAGCCTGAATGATTGGGAAGTTACTTGCCAACTTGGAAGTTGTGTTGTTTAGTTTTCCATCCTAAGTATTTAAGTTCTCTGACATGAATTATCTGAAATCATAAACTAAACAATTACCTAAACCCGTCTTTTAACTGCAAGATTGTGCAATGCTTTAAAAACCCATTCAGATACCAGATTGTTACAATAAAACATCATCATTTAGACACACATTCAGCTAAGATCATTCCCAAGAAACAATTTATAATATCAACATATCATTGCACATGTCTTAAAGGGCCAGAAAAAAAGACACAAGACAGACAGAAAGGAGCTCCAGAATATGGCTGACAGACAGAAGCCTTTAAAACAGAGCAGATAAGAGAAAAATCAACTACACCAGTGGAACCATAGATGTCCCCACAAGGGAACCAGATGTTTTCACAGAGGGACAACCTGAAATGTAATATCAAGGGTCTCCATGGTTACTTTACTGCATTTTGTGTCCCCTTTTTCTTTTTCTCTTTTTTAAAAAAACAGAGGTGGCATAATCCTTACAGTGCAGGGAAGGAAGGAGGTAATTCTCTGAAAAAACAGGGCTTTGGCAGCTGCTGGGAGTCGCTCAGTCCCTCCTAATACTTACAGGATTAGCTCTTCTGGTTTCGTTCCACCCCAAGCACGCTCCATCTCCTAACATTTCAGTAGTCAGCTCTCAAAAATTTCCGGGGCGGTGGGGGGTACCAAAATTTGTAACTTAAAGTTCACTTCCTGAATTTGAAGTCAATTCATGCCAATTTAATAATGAGGACAGGGTTTGAGAAAAAGAAAAAGGGAGTTTTACTGCTTTGCTAACAAAGGAAAAACACAGGGGTCTCTGCCCAAAGGTTGTAACTCTCTTTGTCTGAAGGGACAAGGGGTTTTAAAGGAGTTTCAATTGTTAACCTGGGAGATACTCAGTTCTTACGTCCCCAGCAGGCATTGCCCTGTGCAGTGTGTGTGCTCCAGGCAGCCAGCAAGTGGCTTCTCTTAATCTGCTTAACAAAGGGGGGTAAAGTTCATCACAGTTCTTTAAAACACAGTTCAAAGGGATGTCAGTCTTACATGCTTTATTACCCATTTTCATGTCCAATATCCTTAAGTTTTTTCCACAGAAATCACACAACAAAACACACAAAAACAAACAAACAAAAAACATGTAGAAGACAGAAAAAAAACACAAAAAAAACAGAAACTCGGCGCAGAAACAGAAAAACAGAGGAGCAATGGAACATCTTGCTAATGCTCCGGGATAGGAACTTCTGTGTGTCTGTTGGCACCTCTCTACCCTTTCAGAGGAATTCACTACAGAATAGAACAGAGGACAGAATGATTCTCGTTACTGTCCCAGACAGGAGTATATGTGTGCCTCCCCAGGCCACCTCTCTGTCATCAGAAGAGATCTCCCTTTACCGGATATCAAATGTTATATAGGTGCTACTTACCAATGGAGGCCTCCTCCACCATGAGCTTGCTAATTTTTTTAGTGCAGTGGTTCACTGCAGTTCTCCCCGGACCAAAAGCTCACTCCAAGGCCTTGGAACTTGCCTCTCCAGGACGGAGACCTGGAGGGAAGGCCAGCTTCAGAATTTCCAGCAGTCTGGTCTTGTGATCTGTTGGGGCAGGTTCATCTCGCTGCGGAACTACAAAATGTTAGACCACGATTCAAGAAAAGACCACTGACTCCAATTAAAGTCAAATTAAGACAAGCTTATTATTTTCAGTGGCCGGGCTGCATCTTCCTCTCAAAATAGTGGAAACAAGACAGCAAACCCACCTCTCCTACAGCCCAGCTTTATAGCCCAGAAAGTTACACAAAAGGGGCGTTACAGAAAACAGAATTTTGATAAGCATCACACTAATTTTTGTTTACATTTTTTTTTGCTGGCCCTAGAATCAGAAATTATGAGGACAATTAGAGCCTCAGAGAGGGTCGTTGTATGGTCAGGGAAGGCCATTATTTATGAGGTGTCACTGAAGTTTCAGAGAGGGCTGCGATCTGGTCAGAGAGCTAGGCATGGGGGAGTTCAAGGCACGGGCAGGCATTTCAAGCAGGTTCAGAATTTGCAGTAATTTATACTAAAGCCAAAATTATCTTTTCATGGTTTTGTGGAAAGATGGCTCCTAATTTTAATAAAAGCTTAGGTTGGGTGTATCAACCGTGTCCCTTATTTTTGGAAACTCCTCTACAACCTCCAAGGTTGTGAACTACTGAGCATTTTCCAATCCAGATATGTATTCACAGATTTTCTAACTCTTCTCCTCTAATTGTGTCTTACTTGAGGCCAAGGTAATGTCAAGACATTATTCTGGATGAGAGTGGGAAGATTATTGTGCAGCACATATTTGCATATACATTGGATTCATTTTCCAATTTTCCATTCGAAATACTGAATCCCTGACACTAACCCATAGCTTACTAGATTCTAACTACTAATACTAATATGATGGAGAAAAATAACCCAAATAGAATTGAAATACAAGCATTTCAGAGGAGGCATGGTGTATACTAGAATTGCCTTTTGCAAGATAAAGGGTAGGTGTTATAAATCTAGTGAATTTTTTATTAAAATATTTCTCCATGTGTTTTAAAAATGAACAAATATGTCAATTCCTGACTCCCTTTCTCTCTAGCCTATTCCGCACGTGTATTTTTATATGCACATATAGAATCCTACCTGGTATCACACGTACATTTGTGTGAGGTGCCTGACTTGGCAGATACAAATTGTGAGAAGAGATCACTTCTCGTAAACGCTGTTGGAACTAAAAATTCAACCTATAGGTGAGCTTCCTAGTAGAACATTATACATAAATCCATTTTCAGTAAAATAAATATTATTTTTCCATCTGTGGTTGGTATATATTTTATGATGAATTACGTTTTTCATATATATTGCTACTATTTAATGTCTGTGTGTAATTTGTGTGTATGTATGTGATGTATGTGTGTGTGTGTGTTTATATATATATATATATATATTTATATATATACATATATATATATATATACACTCTAAAAATATTTCAAAATATTAATTACATGTGTCTTATATACACTCTCAAAATTCATTCTTTTTCATGTATGTGGATTAATAATCAACTTCTCACAAGATTTATCTCAGAAATATTCATCCACTTGAAATACATATTTGTTTTCTATAACAGAAAACTCACTACAGCGAATGGTGGTTACAAATATCAATATTTCTACAGTAACTGACCCAGTTTAACATCAATGCAAGTGAATTCCTATGGGACATGATGAGTCTTTTGACGTTCAATTTCATTCAACACTGGTACATTAATATTTCTTCAGTTTTTGCACTTCATAATATATATATTTCATCCACAAGTTCACAAATTTATATGCATTTGTTTCACTTTCAATCACTTCCTGCTTCAGAACACATGCATTCCTCCAGGTTTCTTGACTGGTCTTTTCATGATACTTCTTTCCAAACACATTATTTTCAATTTCCATAATCACTTTTGAAGCAAAACTCACACACATCATGATAAACCATAACCCTAATATTAGCATTAGGTGTATTACTGGTTGGAATAAATGATTGTATATCAATATAAGATTCCCTGTATAATTTCAGATGTGAATTCAATCCATTATTTAAAGTTGGAACCAGTTACATTACTTATTCACAGTATGGTCTATTCATGCATTATCTCTATTTTCATAAACACAGGGTACATCTATTTGCACCCCCAATAATAATTTATAGTCTTCAAATATTGCTCCCAGAAATGGTGGAAGAAATACTCATGCACCTGATCTACACATACATTTTGTCAGAGTAATATTATGGACACAAATGCAAAGTTCACACTTATGATTGTACCATATCCTAAGTGGAAAGTGAGCATGGATTCCTAAAACATCCATTTCACCTTTGTCTAATGCTCTCAAATATAAATCCTATTGGTGACTACATATTTGTTTCTTCCTAAGATTATGTATTCAAACTCAAGCCTGTTGAAAATGTCTAATCCTGTCACTCACTTTATACTCCTTCTGAATATACTCACATGAATAGAGCAGAGAGCCCTGAGAACAGCTTAAGCAGAGCTTATATACTTTCCTTGGAGAGGGCAGGGACAGAAATTTATTGATGGGTCAGAGCGAGTGGGCGGTTAGTGTGAAACTGGGTGAGGGAATACATTCTGCAATTTGGCAGTTGGGGACAGCACAATCTGGGAACAAGATTACAAACAGTTCTCAAGATTTCAACAGTGTTTTGTTAAGCATACAGAAAAACAGGAAGTTACAAGTACCTTTTTTATTAACCTTTTATTCCCCACTTCTTCTTCTTGCTACTTTTAATCATAAAGGTGATTATTGGGGCATGTCACATTCTATGTCTGCTAGTGGGGTATTACCATAAGTTTAACTTGTCCAATATGAGCTTGGAGAAAAGAACTTACATGGTTGAGCAAACAGGGTTTTATAGTTAGCAATAATATGAGGATTATTATTGGACAGGCCAGGGTTGATAAAAGCGTAGATAACCAGGGGGACTGTGTGAACCAAGACTCAAACCACCCTTTTTGGGCCTCTCTCTCTCGTTGACGCTTTTCAAGGCATCCTTTTATTTTACTCATAGGTTTTTTTTTACAACCTCAGTATGGTCGGCATCAAAACAACATTATTACATCAATGCAGCACAAAGGCCCCCTTCTCTCATGGAGGGGAGGTCCAACCCTCAACTTGAGTGTAAAACAACTTCAGAGAGAGATGTTAAAGATTCCTTCAAAGCTGTGATGGAGGTTTCTATTATCTTTAAGTTTTGGTCTCTTGCTGCTTCTATTTGGGTCATTTGTTGTGTACCATGGAGCAGGGCAGTGGTTCCTGTGACTACCCCTGCCACAACTCCAATTCCTAATATGATGGCTAAAGTGAGGGATATATGTTCCCAGTGGAACCGGGTTGTATGCCCCCCTGTTTGAACTTCAAATGAACCTTGGTCATTATAGAGCAATCTGGGACACATCTTCACCATTACACAATTAATCAAATCTGTTGACCATTTCATGAAAACATAAACAATGTTTAAGTATATAGAATTATACTGTTGTAGGGACGGACAAGGCACGGCACCTAAGATAGCACCAAAGACAGGGAAACAGTCCTATTTGGTTGCAACCGGATTCAGAGGGCATTGCTTCTGTTGTAATCAATTAACTCCCTGAACCCCAATTTTAGGTAGTTTTAGAATTTTGTACCCAACATGAAAGAGAAGGGACTCAGAAGTTCACAGTCTGCAGAAATTCACAAAATGAAGCTTTTTTTTCTGTTTTTTCCTCTATTGTGGGCAAGTTAACTTTTCAAGGACACCTGGGAGGCAGAGAGCTTTTTTTTTCCTTTTCTTTTATCCCCCTGCCAACTGTTACCATGGAGCCCAGTTTGTAACTTTTTATCTTAGAAATGTAGCCATCTCTGTGAAGCCCCAGCTCAAGGGCAGAGGCCTTGTTCACATATTCTGTAAAAAACTATTAAGGGGGTGTCTAGCTTAGGAGTGCTGATTTTTCCAGCCAGTAGGCAAGTAGAACAGGGCAACAGAATAAGAGGAAGTTAATCTACACTGAACTCATTTATAGAGACTCTTTTGCTGAAAGACCTAAAGTCAGCCATGGTGAAGACTTCTGGAGAAGTTCAGTGAAGATTTTTCTGAGGGCCTGGTACAGAGGGGGAAGATGGGGAAGGCGGGAGGTGAGAGCAGCTCCGTGGATCTCAGAATAAGGAAGGAGAGATGTAAAAGAATAATGGGAAAGGATTTTGGGATTTTCCTAGCAACATAAATTGAGCAGTAGAAACGGTAGAGCAGAAAGGAAGACGGGAGTGAGTATCCCAAAAAGCCTGTGAGGGACTTTAAAATTTAGTAACCTGTTTTCAGTGATGACAAAGCAACTTTAAAGGCCTTTTTCATTACATCTTCGATAGGGGTCTGAGGGCTCTCCTAAGCTGGTTTGAGCTTTGGGTTAGGTGGTAAGAGGACCTGGTGGGACCCGGTGTGGGCACTGACAGGAAAAGAGAGATGTGAGTGGGTGGATGGGTACCTCAGTACCTGCTACCTCAGCAAGGGGGCAATGCTCTGAGAACCGGCGGAGGTTTCGGTTTTTGATCTAGTAATTGGAGAAGAGAAATCAGGTTTGCTGAGGTGGGACTTACAGCAGAGAGTCTGGAGCAGAAGGCTGAGTTTGAGGAACTATTGGAGAAGGAGAGTTCAGGATGTGAGTGAAAGAGGAAAAAGGCCTTCACATAGGGGAATTTCCTTTCACCCTTTTGAACACTTGCAGAAGTTAAAAAGGTTACACAGAATTTGAAGATCTAGAGACTCCTATGTTGGCCATCAGTTTGGGTTGTCTAAGTGGTAATATGGCCAATGCTGTGTACTGAATTTGATGAGGATTTTGGGTTCCACCAGGAAGCCCCTGTATGCTCAAATCCCCATGACTTACAGAAGAAGTCGGCTTTTCCCCCACACAGCCGTGGCGGTTTGTGGCTTTGATAGTCTGCCGGGCAAACATACTAATATAGGCTAGCCAACCTGCATCTGGCTTGCCTTTCCCTATAACCATAATGTTTGTTTCCATTATCTATGGTACGGAAAGGATTTAATGGAATTTTAATGGGATCCTCTTCATCAGGGATATTCTAATAGGAAAGACCTATAGCCAGCTGGCAAATGTCTGGGTGGAGAGATGGCCTCCAAGTCCCTAAGTGGGCTGTATGCAAGAGAGACCATACTTCTTATCTTGTAGGATTTGTGATCAGCCATTGCTGCAGTAGGGGCTGATGAGCGTTAGGACTACGGGTGGCCAAGGAGAGAGTGTATAGCCTTACCCACGTGGCGAATATGCAATTTGAAAGGGTTAACAGTCTTTTCCAGTTTCCAGCCAGAGTCTGGACATGGCACAGGCTTGAGATGAGATGCATGGATGCAGGAAGTGATTCCCTCTACTTTTACTGCTGTAGGTGCTATAAGTAGCACCTGGAATGGTCCTTTCCAGCGGGGTTCCAGGGATGACACCTGATGTCATCTTATGTAGAGGAAGTCTCTTTCTTGATATCAATGTGGATTCCCCTCGTCCCCAGGTTGGAAGGCAGTAGCCAGCTGTTTCCACAGGTATATCTGAGTTCTTAGAAGAGATTTAAGTCTGTCAAGCAAGGGTGTGTGGAAGGGATCCTTAGGTCTTAGAGTCGGGGTTAGGTCTCTTAGTGGAGGAGGGGCCCCATAGAGAATTTCATAGGGGGTGAGGTAACACAAAGAAACAAAGGGAGTATTTCTTGATGAAATAGTGCATAAGGCAGGAGCATAGTCTAATCTTTTATGCCGGTCTCTAAGCTTAATTTCGTTAAGGTCTCTTTAATGGTTTTATTTATTTTTTTTTTACGTGTCCTGATCTCTGGGGTCTATAAACACAATGTAACTTCCAATTAATCCCCAGGGTCCTGGCTAACCCCTGATTTACCTGGCCCATGAAGGGTCTTCAATTATCAGACCATGTTACATTAGGCAGGCCGTGTCTTTGATAAATATCTTTCAGGATCTTCTTGACCACAATTTGTGCCGGTTTTCTTTTATTTTTTTTTGGTGGGAATGGCTTCAATCCATCCTGAAAATGTATCTACAAAGACTAGGAGATATTTAAGCCCATACCTTGCTGGCTTAATTTCAGTAACGTTCACTTCCCAGAATTGTCCTGGTCTGGTTCCTCATAGGTGCTTTCCTGTAGGAAGCTTGGAAGTGTAAGCATTAACCAATTGACAGAACTGACAGGCTTTTGTTCCCCATTCAATTATTTCCTTTCACTGTGAGTGAGTTAGTCTAAAACTCTGTACTTGATCCTACAGTAATGCCTGCAGTTTTTTTGAACCAAGTTGATTCAGTTGATGTACATTTTTAACGTAGTGTAGGGCTTTCTGAAATTGCAGGCTGGGCTCACTGAAGTTGAGGAGTTCATTGTCAGTGTTCTTAGATGTTATCAAAAGCTTGCTGGTGCTCAAGGGTCCATTGGAATTGGGCATTCTCAATTAACAGCGGGTATAAAGGAGCAGCTAAGAACACAAACCCAGGTCCATAACCTGCTAAAGCCAGCAGTCCCAAGAAACTCTCTATGTTGTCTCCTGTTAAATGGGGGTGGTATCTGCACAACGGTTTGTTTCCTGGGCTCAGTGAGCCATCATTTACCGTGCCTAAGAGAATACCCCAGGAAGATTACTTCTTGCTGGCAAATTTGGGCCTTTTTGTCCGAAGCTCTCTACCCGAGTTGAGCAAGCTCAGATAATAGTGCTTGGGTCTCAGACTCACAGTTTTCTTTGGTGTTGGCTGCCAGTAGCTGGACATCCACATATTGAAGCAGAATGACTTCGGGGTGCGTAGTTCTGAAGTTGTAGAGATGTCTGTGAAGGGCTTCATCAAAGAGAGTGGGGGAGTTTTTGAACCCCTGTGGGAGTCTAGTCCAAGTTAGTTGAAAAGACGTTCCGGTTTCTGGGTCTACCTACTCGAAAGCAAACAGCAACTGACTATCTTTATGCAGAGGCAAGCAAAAGAAAGCATCTTTTAAGTACAGAACAGTATACAATTTTCACTCGGCCACAGCAAAGAGGTTATTGGGGGTCCAGCATGCTGGGGCTCAGAGCTCACTTAAATAGAGCAGAGAGCCCTGAGAACAGCTTTAACAGAGCTTACATACTTTTCTTGGAGAGGGCAGAAACGGAAATTTATTGATTGGTCAGGGCGAGTGTGCGGTTTGCGTGCACCCGGGTGAGGGAGTATATTCTGCAGTTTGGCAGTTGGGGACAGCACATTCTGGGAACAAAATAGCAAACAGTTCTCAAGATTTCAACAGTGGTTTGTTAAGCATACAGAAAAACAGGAAGTGACAAGTGCCTATTTAATTAACCTTTCACCTAAGCAAAATGGAAAGTGAGCATGGATTACTAAAAACAACCATGTCCAGGTTGCCTAATGCTCTCAAATGTTAATCATATTGGAGGCAACATATGTCTTTCTTCCTAAGATTATATATTCAACCTCAACCATGTTGAAAATGTCTAACCCTCTTACATTATACTTTGCCTGATTTACTAATGTCTCTTTGATATCTGCTTTCCTACTTATTTTCCCCAGTTCATCATTGTGACTGACCCTTCGCGTGTGCTGACACTGACATTCACTCACTACCCAAAAATCTATTGCTAAAGAACTTTTGTCCAAATGCCATAATCACTCTTTTTTCTAAACCTACAGGCTATCTTCCTAATCCTACCGACTATGCCTTTTTGACTGGGTGTTCTCTTCGACATTCAATCATCCAAGGTAGAAGGTCCTATCCCATTTTATATCGATTTATCTGAGACATCTGTGCAGAATGTAATTCAAAGCTAAGTATACCAATCATGGGCCCAATGCACTTCTAGGCTTCAAATCTTACCTAGATTTATATTTTCATACTTATATTTCACCTATATATTCTTGTAAATATTGCAGATTCCCAATACTATTAGTCATCACGCAGAATGATTCCTAACCCAAATCGAACCTGTTATTAACCCTAACCATACACTGTTCCCTCAATCTAACTTTACAGAAGAGCAGGCCCAGAGTTGGTCTTTCAATACAGTAATGTAGGAGATCTTCCACATGCTGAGAAACTCAAAGATCCATGTAGAAATGAACTCTGGAGAAGTTGTAGGCAGCTATGAAGGACCCGAGAGAGCAAAAGTCATCTTCAATGGCAAACAACCTTGTCAGGATGAAGGGTTTTGTCTGTATCAGTCTCTCTGTTCTTAATATAGAGAAGATGGACCAAACCAGGCCTGTTTGGAGAGCTGTTCCCTGGTGCCTATGGTTGATATACCATTCTAACTTGTGAAAGTGTCACAGTAAGTAGGGGCAGCCTCCATCTCATGGGACACTTGGAAGCAACTCTTAGGACCAAGTGGTTGCCAAGGCAGTTAGCTCATTCAGTTCCTAAAGGAAGTGACCTACATCTCTTCCTTGGTGATGGAACTCTCTGAACTTGGGATCCAGGAAGCCAGGCACTCAGAGCCAGTTGCAGTACTAGTCCCAGTGGACTCACTTGTTTGGATTTACCAAGGAAAGAGTCAGTCTTTCTTGGTACCTGCTGATGTGAGGATGGAAAAAGCCAGAAGAGCTCTGAAGAGGGGCCTTTACTGAGAAAGCAGGTAGTGGCTAACCGCTGGCTCCAGACAACTTCACAGTGTTGGCCAAGGAGACCAGACCCGAGACAGGACAGGCCATTTCAGGAAAACATAGTAGGGCCCACCAGTCATAGGACACTCTGGATAGTCACAGACATACTAGGGGGAAGGTGGTGCCTTTGTGGGTGTGGGTGTGAGTTTGTGGTTTTGTCTCATGTTCTGAGAATAGGTAAGAAAGGCGGTTTGTTTGGTTTGGAGTGGACAAATTCTAGTATGACTTATGACAAGGTGAGTGTTTCTATATCTGTGTATCCCACTGTGTCCTTCGTTGTAGACATTAGAAAAGAGAATGCATCACGGATGTGTCCTGTCTAGTAGAAAGCTTCCCAGCATTCATCCTACCCTATTTATGAATGGACTGTCACTTGCCTTAGGGATGGGCAACACCTACTTCCTTCCTAAGTCCCTGTTTTCATCAGGAATTCTGGCCACTCTCAAAAATAGGCTCATGGTTTTGTGTGCAAGATATGTACCACCTCCAAGCTCTGGGACATGGCCGTGCACTGGATAGCTGAAGGGAATGGGGAGCATCTCAGAAATCTCAGATATCAGTGTGACCAGGAAAATATCAGTGGAGAAACACTGCTTTGGGCCTTTTGCTTACCTATTGTTCTGTTGCCCTGAATCTCAGGAAGGTTTTTGCCTCAAGCCACCACTTTGTGAAGCGTGAAGAAAACAGTTTTTAAATGGAATTGAATAGGCATCACCTGTGGCTCTTTGCTTAATTGCATTGGAAAGGGACTTGTATAAATCAGGTTTTTGGCCCTGTGTTAGGCCGTGGATTAGATTCTCAGCACCTGATGGATCCAAAGAATGATCCCATGTGTACATCCAAAACCAAAATAGCAAAAAGTTCAGTCATTGTGGATGAAGTCTCTTGCCTTCCTCTGTTAGGTTACTGATCTCCATCAAGTGAGAATAGGGATCCTTTCTTTCAAATGAGCTCTTCAAAGCCCTGCAGAGGCTAGCCCATAGGTGCTTGGGTTTTCTCATGACTCCATATCACATTAAGAATCTATACCTGACAGTCATTAGGCCTCAAATTGGAGAAGCAGAGCAGTATTAAAGGCAAGCCTATTTGACCACTCCTGGTTCACAGAAAGGGTGTTCAGCCCACCATGACTTTAGCCAAATGAGGGGAAAGCGACCTTATTTTGGACACTGTCTTGGGCTGCACCCCTCATGGAAAACTCCAGCCATAGGTAATGATGAGTGTCTATGTGGAAGAATATGAGGGCGATGAAGGAGTGTTTTGGTTTTAATTGTGGTCATTTGCGTGGCAGTTGAATGAGATGACTGTGTCCATCTGGGCTTGAACTCTGGAGTGATTCTCCTTAGAAAATGAGTTCTGGTACTGAACTCAGAGAAGTATTGTCATGAATTTTGTTGGGATTTTAGCAGGCCACGCATGAGAGTCACCCTTGGAAACTGAGATCTAGGCCCAGGGTGGCTTTCCACAGAGCACTGGGTATCTCATCCAGGATATCACATGATTTATTCTGAAATAATTGGCAGCCATAGTTGAAAGTCAAAACACACATGGACCTTACATTGTAGAACTCAATGTACCTGGCTTCATGTGACCTTTGGCCACTCTTTGGGAAGCCTTGCCTGTGAGAGTCCTCCAGATCTTTCATTGAAATTAGCTTCCTCAACACTTAATGGTCCCTGAATGATTTGAACCCACAGTGCCTCCAACTTCATCCTTGAAAAACGGGGAAGATATATACCATGAAATGTTTTAAATTCCCATGACCAGGTGGCACTTGAGAACCTTTGGATGTCCTGCTGCTGATCTTGAGTGTTCCAGCAAAAGCGTTGATTGACTGTGTTTCATTTAAATGGTGTAGAACAGAGATGCCAGTAAGTTGGAGCCTGCTGAGTAGTGGGCCTATTGCAGTGGTGTGCAAGTGTGTGATAAAGCATTTGTGGTGGGGCCATGTGAATGTGCTACTGGCTTTTAAATGGCTTGGGACTGACATGGTGCAGCCAGCAGACCCTTATATGTAAAGGCATCTTGTTATTTGGAGAGATTTCAGGGCAATTTTCAGAATCAGGTTGCTATGGACAAGGGGGCAAGCTATGTTGGATAGAAGCCTGGTTGGTGCTTTCTCCTGCAGATCCTGACCCACCACACATGACAGAACTCCCTCCAGCACTGTCTCCCAGTTGAACTTGTTGTATTTCATGAAGCGAATACCAAAGTCCCAGTGCAGCACCAATAAAAACCACGAAAAGTGGAGGAATTCCAAATAGCTTCACAGTCCACATGGGAAGAAACTTAGGCTCCAGTGGCACCAGTTTACCTACAAAGAGAGAATTCAGCAATGCTGCCTCAAGTTCAATGTAAAATAAGAAACCATGTCCTCCAGGTCACATAGATGCAGACCCAGCTTTGATGGTCTAACTAGAAAGGAAGCTAATGCTCCTGAGAATAGCATATATTTCAAGTGCCCAACCTTGGAGGCAGTTTCTCAAAAAGTCTATAGGCCAACAGAGCTCCATGTTTGTGGAGTGTTTACCCACACAGGTAATGTCAAGTCATTGTTCTAGATGAGAGTGGGAATACTTTTGTGTAGCACATATTGCATACACATTGGATTCCTTATCTAATTTTCCATTCGAAATACTGAAACCCTGACACTAACACATACCCTACTAGACTCTGAGGGAGAAAAATAACCCAAACAGAATAGGAATACAAGCAGATCAGAGGAGGCATGGTGTATATTTGGACTTTCCTTTTGCATTTCATAGGGTAGGAGTTATATATCTAGTCAATTTTTTGTTGGAATAGGTCTCTATGTGTTTTTAAGTTAAGAAATATGTGAATTCTTGTCTTCGTTTCTCTGTAGCTTATTCAGCACATGTATATTTATATGCACATATAGAATCCTTCCTGGTATGAAACATGCATACTTGTGAGGTGGCTGACTTGGCAGATACAAATTGTGAGAAGAGATCACTGCTCCTAAACAGTGTTGGAACTGAAAATTCAACCTATGGGTTAGCTTCCTAGTTGAATAACACTATACGTAAATCCATGATCAGTAAAAAGAATATTTTTGGATCTGTGGATAATATATATTTCGTGGTGAATTTCGATTGGCATATATATTGCTCTTTTTAATATCTCTGTGTGTGTGTTTGTGTGTGTGTGTGTATATATATATACACACACACACACACAAGAAGTATATATATATATTCTCCAGATTTTTCAAAATATGAAATATATGTGTCTTATACCCACTCCGTAAATTCATTCATATTCATGTATATGGATTTATAATGAACTTTTCACAAGATTATTCTCAGAAATATTCATCCACCTGAAATACATATTTGTTTCCAGTACTGAAAACTAACTTCAGTTAATGTTGCATACAAATACTAATATTTATACAGTAACTGACCCAGTTTAACCTCAATGCAAGTAGATTCCTATGGGACATGTTGTGTATTTTAATGTTCATTTTTATTCAACACTGGTACATTACTATTTCTTCAATTTATGCACATCATAGGATATATATTTCATCCACCAGTTAGCAAACTTATAGGCATTTGTTTCACTTTCAATCAATTCCTGCTTCAGAGCACATGGATTCCTCCGTGTTTCTTGAATGGTCTTTTCATGAGACTTCTTTCCAAACACATTATTTTAAATTTCCATAATCAGTTTTGAAGCAAAACTCACAGACTCTTCATGATAAACCATAAACCTAATATTACCTTTAGATGTATCAGTGGTTGGAATGAATGTATGTGTATCAATATAAGATTTCCATTATATTTTCAGATATAAATTGAATGCATTATTTAAATTTGGAACCCATTATATTATTTATTCACAGTATGGTCTATTCTTGCATTATCTCTATATTCATAGTCACAGGGTACGCCTATTTGTACACCCAATACTAATTTGTACATCTTCAAAATATTGCTCCCAGAAATGGTGGAAGATATACTCAAGTCACCTTATCTACATGTACATTTTTTCACAGT
This sequence comes from Callospermophilus lateralis, assembly GCF_048772815.1. Classification (NCBI taxonomy): domain Eukaryota; kingdom Metazoa; phylum Chordata; class Mammalia; order Rodentia; family Sciuridae; genus Callospermophilus; species Callospermophilus lateralis. The sequence continues at coordinate 121,181 of NW_027512742.1, forward strand.
AATATTCTGGACACGAAAAGCAAAGGTCACACTTATTATTTTACCAATGTAATGGTCAGGCGAGTGTCAGAGGAAGAGACCACAAGAGACTGTCTCATGTAACAGCCAAGGGTTTATGGGGGTCCAGCATGCTGGGGCTCAGAGCTCCCTTGAATAGAGCAGAGAGCCCTGAGAACAGCTTAAGCAGAGCTTATATACTTTCCTTGGAGAGGGCAGGGAGGGAAGATTATTGATGGCTCAGGGCGAGTGGGCAGTTTGCATGCAAACAGGTGAGGGAGTACATTCTGCAGTTTTGCAGTTGGTACAGCACATTCAGGGAACAAGATTAGCAAACAGTTCTCAAGATATCCACAATGTTTTGTTAAGCATACCAAAAAATTGGAAGTGACAAGTACCTATTTTATTAACCTTTCATTCCCCACTTCTTCTTTTGGTTACTTTTAATCATTAAAGTGATCATTGGGGGTGTCACATTTTATGTCTGCTAGTGTGGTATATTGTTTTCTTATTACCATAAGTTTAACTTGTCCAATTTGAGCTTGGAAAAAGGAAACTACACGGTTGAGCAAACAGGGTCTCACAGTTAGCAATAATATGAGGTTTATTAATGGACCAGCCAGGGCTGATAAATGCGTAGTTAACCAGAGGGACTCTGTGAACCAAGACTCAAACCACCCTTTTGGGGCCTCTCTCTCTTGTTGATGCTCTACAAGGCGTCTTCTTAATTTAATCATAGATTCTTTTACAACTCCAGTATTGTCGGCATAATAACAACATTCTTCACTCAATGCAGGACAAAGGCCCCTTCTCTCAATAAGAGGAGGTCGAACCCTCGCCTGTTCTGTGAAACAACTTCAGAGAGAGAGGTTAAAGATTCCTGTAAAGCTGTGATGGAGGTTTTTAATACTTTAAGTTTTGGTCTATTGCTACTTCTAATTGGGTCATTTGTTGTGTCCCATGGACTAGGGCAGTGGTTCCTGTGCCCACCGCTGCAGCAACTCCTATTCCTAATAGGATGGAGAAAGTGAGGGATACGGGTTCCTGGTGGAACCAGGTTGTATGCCCCCCTATTGGAACTTTAAATGATCCTGCGTCATGATAGAGGACTCTGGGAAACATCTGCACCATTACATACTTAATCAGAGGAAGAGACCACAAGAGACTGTCTCATGCAACAGCCATATGTTGATCATTTTATGAAAACATAAACAATGTTTAAGTATATAGAATTATACTGTTGTAAGGACGGACAAGGCAAGGCACCTAAGATAGCACAGAAGACAGGGAAACAGTCCTATTTGGTTGTAACCAGATTTAGAGGGCATTGCTTCTGTTGTAATCTTTTAATCCCCTGAACCCCAAGTTTAGGTAGTTTCAGAATTTTTGTACCCAACATGTAACGTAAGGGGCTCAGAAATTCACAGTCTGCAGAAGTTCACAAAAAGCAGTTTTTGTTTCTGTTTTTTTCCTCTGCTCTGGGAAAGTTAACTTTTAAAGGACACCTGGTAGAGGGAGAGCTTTTTTCTTCTTTTTTTTTCTTCCTGCCAGCTGTTACCATGGAGCCCAGTTGGTAACTTCTTTATCTTAGAAATGTAGCCATCTCTGGAAGCCCCAGCTCAACGCCAGAGGCCTTGTTCACATATTTTGTGAAAAAATAGTAAGGGGGTGTCTAGCTTAGGAGTGCTGATTTTTCCAGCCAGTGGCCAAGTAGATCAAAGCAACACAAAAAGAGGAAGTTTATCTACACTGAACTCTTGTATAGGGCCTCTGTTGCTGAAAGTCCTAAAGTCAGCCATGATCAAGGCTTCTGGAGAAGGCCATTTAAGATTTTTCTGTGGGATTGGAACAGAGGGAAAGACAAGGAAGGTGGGGGGTGAGAGCAGCTCCGTGGTTCTGAGAATGAGGAAAAAGAGATATAAAAGAATAATGGGAAAGGGGTTTGGGATTTTCCTGGCAATAAAACTTGAGCAGTAGAACAGGTAGAGCAGAGGGGAGGATGGGAGTGAGTATCCCAAAAAGCCTTTGAGGGACTTTAAATTCTTTGTAACCTGTTTTCAGTGATGACAAAGCAACTTTAAAGGCCATTTTCATTACATCTTGGATAGGCGTCTTAGGGCACTCCTCAGCTCTTTTGAGCTTTGTGTTAGCTGGTAAGAGGACCTGGTGGGACCCGGTGCGTGCACTGACAGGAGAAGAGAGGAGTGAGTGGGTGGAAGGGTACCTCAGTACCTGCTACCTCAGCAAGGAGGCAATGGTATGAGATCCAGCGGAGGTTTTTGTTTTTGATCTAGTAATTGGAGGGGAGAAATCTGGTTGCTCATGTGAGAGTGGAGCAGAAGGCGGGGGGTGAGAATGTATTGGAGAAGCATAGTTCAGGTTGTGAGCAAAGGAGGGAAAAGGCATAAACATAGGGGAATTTCCTTGGAAGGAAATTCCCAATTGATGGATCTTTTTGAACACTTGCCGAAGTTGAAAAAGTAACACAGAATTTGAGGATCTGGAGACCCCTCTGGGGGCCATCAGTTTTGGTTGTCTAATTGGTAATATGGCCAATGCTGTGTACTGAATTTGATGAGGAGTTTGGGTTCCACCAGGCAGCCCCTGTATGCTCACATCCCCATTATTTTCAGAAGAAGTCCGCTTTTCCCCCACACAGCCATGGCTGTTTGTGGCTTTGATAGTCTGCCGGGCAAACATAGTATTCTAGGCTAGCCAACCTGCATCTGGCTCGCGTGTCCCTAGATCCATAATGTTTGTTTCCATTATCTGTGGTACAGTAGGGATTTAATGGAATTTTAGTTGGATCCTCTTCATCAGAGATATCCCAATATGAAAGACGTATAGCCAGCTGACAAATTCTGGGTGGAGAGATGGCCACCAGGTCCCTAAGGGGGCTGTATGCGAGATAGACCATACTTCTTGTCTAGTAAGATTTGTGATCAGCCATCGCTGATGAACGGGCTGATGAGGGTAAGGACTACTGGTGGACAAGGGGAGAGTCTATAGCCTTATCCACATGGCGAATATGCAATTTGAAAGGGTTTCCAGTCTTTTCCAGTTTTTCAGCCAGAGTCTGGACAGGGCGCAGGCTTGAGATAAGAATTAGGATCCAGGAATTGATTCCTTCTACATTTACCACTGTAGGTTTTATAAGTAGCACCTGGTATGGTCCTGTCCAGCGGGGTTACAGGGATGACACCTGATGTTGTCTTATGTAGAGGATGTCTCTTATTTGATATCGATGTGGAGTCCCCTCTTCACCAGGTTGGTAGGCAGTGGCCAGCTGTTTCAACAGGTATCGCTGAGTTCTTTCAAGAGCTTTAAGTCTGTCAAACAAGGGGTTGTGGAGGGGATCACTAGGTCTTAGAGTTGGGGTTAGGTCCCTTACTGGAGGAGGGGCTCCATAAAGAATTTCATAGGGGGTGAGGTTACACAAAGAAATAGAGGGAGTATTTCTTGCATGAAACAGTGCATAAGGCAGGAGCATAGTCCAATCTTTTATGCCGCTCTCTAAGCTTAATTTCGTTAAGGTCTCTTTAATGGTTCTATTTATTTTTTTTACCTGTCCTGAGCTATGGGGTCTATAAGCACAATGTAACTTCCAATTTATCCCCAGTGTCCTGGCTAACCCCTGACTTACCTGGGCCATGAACGCCGGGCCATTATCAGACCCTATTACCTTAGGCAGGCTGTGTCTTGGAAATATATCTTTCAGGATCTTCTTGACCACCAATTGTGCCTTTTTTTGTGGGGAAGGCTTCAATCCATCCTGAAAATATATCTACAAAGACTAGGAGATATTTAAGTCCATACCTTGCTGGCTTAATTTCAGTAAAGTCCACTTCCCAGAATTGTACTGGTCTGGTTCCTAATAGGTGCTTTCTTGCGGAAAGCTTGGAAAGATAAGCATTAACCTATTGACAGACCGGACAGACTTTTGTTACCTGTTCAGTTATTTCCTTTTGCTGTGAGTGGGTTAGTGGAAAACTCTGTTCTTGATCCTTCAGGAATGCCTGCAGTTTCTTTGAACCAAGGTGTGTGAATTAATGTACATTTTTAACGTAGTGTAGGGCTTTCTGAAATTGCAGGCTTGGCTCAGTCAAGTTGAGGAATTCAGTGCCAGTGTCGTTAGATGTTATCAAAAGCGTTCTGGTGCTCAGGGGTCCATTGGAATTGGGTATCTCCATTTAACAGTGGGTATAAAGAAGAAGTTAAGGACGCAAACACAGAAATCCATAACCTGCAAAACCCAGTAGTCCCAAGAATCTCTCTGTGTTGTCTGCTGCTAGATGGGGGTAGTATCTGCACAACCGTTTGTTTTCTGGGCTCAGTGAGCCATCGTTTACTGCCCCTAAGGGAATAGCCCAGGAAGATTACTTCTTGCTGGCAAATTTGGGCCTATTTGGCAGAAGCTCTATACCCGAGTTGAGCAAGCTCGGAAAATAGTGCTTGGGTCCCAGACTCACAGTTTTCTTTGGTGTTGGCTGCCAGTAGCAGGTCATCCACGTATTGAAGCTGGGTGACTTTGGGGTGTGTAGTTCTGACGTTGTTGAGATCTCTGTGGAGGGCTTCATCAAAGAGAGTGGGAGAGTTTTTGAACCCCTGTGGGAGTCTAGTCCAAGATACTTGATCAGACGTTCCAGTTTCTGGGTCTACCCACTAGCAAGCAAACAGCAACTGACTATCTTTATGCAGAGGCAAACAAAAGATAGCATCTTTTAAGTCCAGAACAGTATACCATTTCTGCTAAGGGTTCAGAGTGATAAGCAGTTTGTACGAATTATTTACCGTGGAGTGAATGTCCTGCACTCTGTTATTAATCTCTCTTAGGTCTTGAACGGGGGATAGTCCCCGGTTCCTGGCTTTTTTTACTGGGAGCAGGGAGTCTTCCAGGCCGATTGACAGGGCCTTAGGACCCTAAGGCCAGATATTTCTGAATATGGGGCCTTATCCCATCTTTAGCTTTTCTGCTCAGAGGATATTGTTTGACATTGATTGGGGAGGCTGAGGTTTTTAACTCCACTGTTCTTGGAGGTTGTTTCACGGCTAGGCCTAACCTAGCCGTTTTTGCCCAGGTATCTGGGTAATCTGTTATCCATTTCTGGGGTAGCTTGCTTGTTTGAGCAGTCTTGGGGGGTGTGAAGAGTGGATGTTCATCTTCTACTGACATTTATAAAGCCAAGACTATAGGAGTTTTTACTGAAGGATTTAGAAATTTCATTTTGGGGCCTTCGGGGTTAAAAGTTGTTTTGGCCTGGAGCTTACTGAGCAGATCTCTGCCCATCAATGGGGCCAGGCATTCTGGGATTACTAGGAAGGAGTGATGGATTTTTCCTTTCCCCATGTCCATGGTCCTCTTAGTTGTCTATGTCTGATATTTACTGCCATTAGCCCTTTGAACTAGAGACATTTTATTTGATAGTGTGCCCAGTGGGGCCTTAAGGGCTGAGTATACTGCTGCTGTATCCACTTCAAAGTTTACCTGGGTCCTCTCCACTTCAAAAGTTACCCTGAGCTCGGGGAAGGGATCTGAGCCCCGACGTTCTTAGTCATCCTTTTGAGTCAGAATGGCTGGCTGTCGTGGCTGTCTCTTTTCTAGGGCACTCTTTGGCCCAGTGACCTTTTTCTTTACAGTAGGCACAATGATCTGAGGCCAGGGGTGGCCTCTGGCGTGCGCCCAGGTTTCCGTTCCTGTCTTCCTGTTTGTTAATTTCTGGCCTATTTATTGTTGTGACCAGGACCTTAGTCAATGCCTTAGTCTGTCTTTTGCATCTCTCATCTTCCCTTTGCTCCCTTTCTTTCTCTTTGTTTCTCTCATATAGTATACTTTCTCGGCTTCTCTGACTAAATCTCCCAAAGTCATATCTTGTGATCCCTCTAAGAGTTGTAACTTTCTTTTAATATCCAGGGCAGCTTGCCCAATGAAGGCCATCATGACAGATGCCTTTTGATCCTCTGCCTGAGGATCAATAGGAGTAAATCTCATATATGCCTCCATAATTCTCTCTAGAAACATAGAGGGATATTTATCAGGCCCTTAAATTATCTCTCTTACCTTGGCCAAATTAGGTGGTTCCCTAGCGGCCGATTGGAAACCCACTATTAGGGCCTGGCAATAAGTGGACAGATGCTCCCTACCTTCAAAGGTGTTGGGGTTTCAGTTGGGTCAATTCAAGGGGAAGCTGGCTTTGATTATGTTGGGAAGTTGTGTTGGTCACACATCTGGTCCGAGAATATATTTTTTAGCTTCCAGGAGGTTTTTCTCTCATTCCTCTGCCGTAAAGAGAGTCCCTAGGATTTGTTGGCAGTCATCCCAAGTAGGCAAGTGTGAAAACCCCAGGGAGTTCTTTGAGTTCTTTTAGCCGGGCCAGCTTCCTCCAGGGAAGGAGGGGCTGTGTGTGACGCGGGGGAGTCATCTGGAGGGCACTGGGCCGGCCTAACTTCCTCCAATGGCAGAGAAGCAGAGTCAGCAGGGGAATCACTTAGAGGTTGTTGGGGGTTGGGGACAAGGGCAGGGGATAAGAAGGAGGAGGAGAGTCCAGTAGAATCTTGAGACTCAGGGAGAACAGAGGGTGGAGGAGGAGGAGCAGAGGGTTTGAGAGATATAATCGTGGTGGAAGGAGTAGGAGCGTAGGCAGGGACAAGGAAAGGCTTCACCCATGGAGGAGGAGATTTGCAGAGGTCCTGCCAAGTTAAGATATATGGCTGTTGATCTGGATGGCTATGTGGCCTCAGCTGAAAGACAATATCTCTGATTTTTCAAATTAGTGGGAAGTAGAAACATCCTTCTGGTTGCCATCCAACTCCAAAGGTGTGTCATTCTGAGGCACAGAGAGTCTGCCAGGTCCAGCGTTTTAATGAAAAAGAAAGATTCTGGGCCCTTAAGCAGACTTTGGTCCAGTGATCAAGGGTGAGGGAGAGAAGTGTTGAAGTGCTCTGTCCCAAAATGAGAGATACACAAACAGTGAAAGCAACGACATACTACACAGACAAGACAAGACAATAAAGACAGACAATGGACGTCCAATACTGAGACAAGGACTGAGTAGCCCTCAAAACCTGATGGGCTGGCAATACCTAATCCGAAACAAAATATCACAGAGTCGAGGAGACTATTGTTCCTTGATTTCCTGAGTCCTCTAGGGCGTCCCCCAGGGATGTGGCCTGTGGCTCTGTGACACGTCTGTCAGCCACCGTCAGAGAGAGCTCATGCTCAACACCGATAGCGATTTTGCAAAATCCTAACCTGAAACCTGAAACCAGAAAGAGTCACCTTACTTACCCTGAAAGGAGCCCCTTGGGGGTCTTTCGTCCGCCACTGCTGGATCTCGCTGGTGCCTCCAGATGTAAAGATCGGGTGAGCGACAGAGGAAGAGACCACCAAGAGAATGTCTCATGCAACAGTAAAGGGTTTATTGGGAGACCAGCTTTCTGGGGCTCAGAGGTCACTTGAATAGAGCAGAGAGCAATGAAAACAGCTTAAGCAGAGCTTATATACTTTCCTTGGAGAGGGCAGGGAGGGAAGTTTATTGATGGGTCAGGGCAAGGGGGAGGTTTGCGTGCAAACGGGTGAGGGTGTGTATTCTGCAGTTTGGCAGTTGGGGACAGCACATTCTGGAAACAAGATTAGCAAACAGTCCTCAAGTTTCCAACAGTGTTTTGTTAAGCATACAGAAAAACAGGAAGTGACAAGTACCTGTTTTATTAACCTTTCACCAATGCCTAAATGGAATGTGAGCATGGTTTACTAAAAACATCCATGTCCACGTTCCCTAATGCTCTCAAATCAATCTTATTTGTGACTACATATTTGTTTCTTCCTAAGATTATATATTGAACCTCAACCCTGTTGAAAATGACTAATCCTATCACTCACTTTGTATTTTGCCTGATTTCCTAATGTCTCTATTGATATCTGCTTTCCTACATATTTTCACGAGTTCATCATTGTGACTGACTCTTCACATGTGCTGACATTTACATTCACTCTCTATCCGAAATCCTATTGCTAAAGAACTTTTGGTCGAAATCCTATACTCACTCTTTTTTTCTAAATCTACTGACTATCTTCCTAATCCTACCAACTATACCTTTTTGACTGGATGATCTCTTCTACAATCAATCATCCAAGGTACAAGATCTTAAGCCATTGTATATTGATTTATCTGAGACATCTATGCAGAATATAATTCAAAGCTAAGTATTCCAATCAACAGCCCAATGCCCATCTTGGATTCAAATCTTATCTAGATTTCTGTGTTCATACATATATTTCACCAATATATTCTTGTAAATATCGCAAGTTCCCAATACCATTGTTTGTTCCTCAGTATGATTCCTAACCCAAATCGAACCTGTTATTACCCTAAACATACACTGTTCCCTCAAACTAAGTTTACAGATGAGCCGGGACAGAGTTTGTCTTACAATAGTAATGTAGGGGGTCTTCCACCTGCTGAGAACATCAAAGTTCCAGGCAGAAATGATACCCTGGAGAAGTTGCAGGCAGCTATGAAGGACCTAAGAGATCAAAAGTCATATTCCATGGCAAGCAACCTGGTCAGTATGAAGGGATGTGTCTGAATCAGCCTCTCCTTTCCTATTGTAGAGAAGACTGATCAAACCATACCTGCGTGGAAAGCTGTTCCCAGGTGCCTATGCTTGATATACCATTCTAACTTGTGAAAGTGTCACAGGAAGTAGGAGCAGCCTCCATCTCATGGGACCCTTGGAAGCAACTGTAAGTACAATGTGGTGGCCAAGGCAGTGACTTCATTCAGTTCCTGAAGGAAGTGACCTCACCTCACTTCTTTGGTGATGGAAATCTCTGGACTTGTGATCCAGGAAGCCAGGCACCCAGAGCCAGTCCCAGTCCCAGTTCCAGTGGTCTCACTTGTTTGGATTTACCAAGGACAGAGTCAGTCTTCCTTGGTACCTACTGATATGAGGATTGTCAAATGCCAGAAGAGCTCTGAAGAGGGACCTTTCCTGAGAAAGCAGGTATTGGTTCACCACTGGCTCCTGAAAACTTCACAAAGTTGCCCAAGGAGACCAGATCTGAGACAGGACAGGCCATTTCAGGGAAACATAGTATGGCCCACCAGTTAGAGGACACTCTGGATAGTCACAGACCTACTTGTGTTAAAGAGGTGCCTTTTTGCGTGTGGGTGTGAGTTTGTGGTTTTCTCTCAATTTCTGAGAATAGGTAGGAAAGGCTCTTTGTTTGGATTGGAGTGGACTGTTTCTAATAAGTCGTTTGACAGGGCTAGTGTTTCTATGTCTGTGTATCCCACTGTGTCTGTGGTTGTAGACATTAGACAAGAGAATGCATCAATGCATGTGTCCTGTCTAGTAGAAAACTCTCCAGTATTTATTCTGCCTAATTGATGAATGGACTGTGGTGTGCCTTATGGATGGGCAACACCTACTAACTTCCTAAGTTAATGTTTTCTTCCTGAATTCTGGACACTCTCTAGTATAGGCTCATGGTTTTGTGTCCAAGATATGTACCATCTCCAAGATATGTGACATGTCCATATACTTGAGAGCTGTAGAGAATGGGAACATCTTAGAAAACTCAGATATCAGTGTGACCAGTAAACTCTCAGTGGAGAAACCCTGCTTTGGTTCATTTGCTTACCTATGGTTCTGTTGCCCTGAATTTCAGGAAGGTCTTTGCCTCAGGCCACCCCTTTGTGAAGCCTGAATAAAACAGTTTTCAAATGAAAATAAATGGGCATAACCTGTGGCTCTTTGCTTAATTGCTTTGGAAAGGGATGTGTCTGAATCAGCCTCTTGGCCCTGTATGAGGTTGTGGCTTAGATTCTCAGCACATGATGAATCTAAAGATAGATTACATGTGTGCAATCAAAAGCAAAATGGCCAAAAATCTGTCATTGTTGATTAGTCTCTTGCCTTCCTCTGTTAGGTCCCTGACCTCTATCAAGTGAGAATAGGGATCATTTGGGTCAAATGAGTTCTTTGAAGCCCTGAAGAGATGCTTGTGTTTTCTTATGACTCCAAATCACATAAAAAATCTATCGCTGAGAATCAGTAGGCCTCAAATTGGAGAAGCAGAGCAGTATTAACGGCAGGTCTATTGGATCACTCCAGGTTCACAGGAAGGGTGTCCATGCCACCTTGACTTTAGGCAAATGAGGGGTAAGGGAGATTTTTTTGGACACTCTTTTGGGATGTGTCCCGCTTTGAAACCTCCAGCCACAGGTTATGATGAGTGTCTGTATTTAATAAGATGAGGGCCATGTGGGAGTATTTTGGTTTAAATTGTGGTCATTCGTGTGGCAGTTGGAAGAGATGACTGGATCCACCTGGGCTTGAACTCTGGTGTCATTCCCCTGAAAGACTGAGTTCTGGATCAGACATCAAAGAAGTATTGCCATGAATTGTGTTGGGATTTTCGGAGGCCACACATGATATTCGCCCTTGGAATCTGGGAACTAGGCCCATGGTGGCTTTCCACAGAGCACTGGGAATCTCAGCCAAGATATCACATAATTTTATTCTGAAAGACTTTGAACCCATATTTACTAGTCAAAACACACATGGACCTCAATTGTAGACCTCAGTGGGTCTGGATTCTTGTGACCTTTTGGCCACTCTTTGGGAGGACTTGCCTGTGAGAGTTCTCCAAAACTTTCATTGAAATCAGCTTCCTCACCATTGAATGATTCCTGAATGAATTGAAACCCACAGTGCCTCCAACTTCATCCTTGAAAATTGACTAGATAAATACCATAAAATTTTTGAAATTCCAATGACCAGATGGCACTGGAGAACCTTTGGATGTCCTGTTGCTGATCATGACTGTACCAGACAGTACATTGATTGACTGGATTTCATGAAAATTGTGAAGAACAGAGATGCCTTCTTAGTAGTGGGACTAGAGCAGTGGTGAGCAAGTGTGTAATAAAACATCTGTTGTGGGGTCATGTGGATCTGCTATTGGCTTCCAAATCGCTGTGACTGACATGGTGCAGCTAGCAGACCCTTATATGTACAGACATCTTGTTATATGGAGAGGTTTCAGGGCAATGTTCAGAATCAGGTTGCTTTGGTCAAGGGGGCAACCTATGTGGTATACAAGCCCTGTTGGTGCATTATCCTGCAGACCCTGACCCACTACATTTGACAGAACTTCCTCCAGCATGGTGTCCCAGTTGAACGCATTGTATTTCCTGAAGCAAGTACCAAACTCCGAGTGCAGCAGCAAGAAACACTGTGAAAAGTGGAGGATGATGAAATGGCTTCACAGTCCACGTGGGGAGACACTTAGCCCCCAGTGGCCACAGATTACATTCAAAGAGGGAATTCAGCACTGCTGCCTCATTTTCATTGTAAAATAAGAATCCATGTCCTCCAGGTCACATAGATGCAGACCCACCTTTGATGCTCCCACTACAAAGAGAATTCAGCACTGTTGCTTCATGTTCATTGGGAAATTATAACCATGTCCTCCAAATCACAGAGATGAAGACCCATCTTTGATGGTCTCACTAGAAAGGAACCTAAAGCTCCTGACAACTACATGTATTTCAAGTCCCCAACCTAAAGGCAGTTTCTCCAGACGTCTTTAGGCAGGCAAATCTCCATGTTTGTGGAGTTTTTACACTGTCCCTTATTTTTGGAAACTGTTCTATCATCTCCAAGGTTGTGAACTCCTGAGCATTTTCTATTTCAGATATGTATTTAAAGATTTTCTAACTCTTCTCCTCTAATTGTGTCTTACTTGGGGCGAAGGTAATGTCAAGGCATTGTTCTGGATGAGAGTAGAAAAATTTTTTGTGAAGCACATATTTGATAAACATTGGATTCTTCTTCTTATTTTCCATTCGAAATACTGAATCCCTGACACTAACTCATACCCTACTATAATATGACTACTAATCCTAATATGATGGAGAAAAATACCCAAGCAGAATGAATATGCAAGAATTTCAGAGAAGGCATGGTGTATAGTAGGACTTTCCTCTTGCACGATAAAGGGTAGGTTTTATAAATCTAGTCAATTTTTAATTGAAATAGTCCTCCATGTGTTTTTAAAGTTAACAAATATGTGAATTCCTATCTCCCATTCTCTGTAGCCTACTCAGCACATGTATTTTTATATGCACATATAGAATTCTACCTGGTATCACACGTACATTTTTATGAGTTGGCTGACTTGGCAGAAACAAATTGTGAGAAGAGATCTCTCCTCCTAAACGCTGTTGGAACTGAAAATTCAAACAATGGGTGAGCTTCCTAGTAGAACAATGTTATACATAAATCCATGTTTAGTAAAATAAATAATTTTGCATCTGTGGATGATTTATATTACATGATGAATTATGATTGGCATATAGATATTGATACTATTTAATGTATTTTTGTGGTTTTTTAATATATATAAATATATATATATATAAATACATACATAAATATATATATACACAAATATATATATATATATATATATATATATATATTTTTTTTTCACACTCTTCACATTTTATAAAATATGAAATATATGTGTCTTATATAACTCCGTAAATTCATTTATGTTCATGTATGTGGATTTATAATCAACTTTTCACAAGATTATTCTCAGAAATACTCATCCACCTGAAATCCATATTTGTTTCCCAGTTCTGAAAAGTAACTTCAATAAATGGTGCTTACAAATCCTTATATTTCTAGAGTAAATGACCCAGTTTAACATCAATGCAAGTAGATTCCTATAGGACATGATTTCTATTTTGACGTTCATTATAATTCAACACTGGTACATTACTATTTCTTCAGTTTATGCACATCATAAGATATATATTTCATCCACAAGTTCACAAATTTATAGGAATTTGTTTCACTTTCAGTCACTTCCTGCTTCATAACACATGTATTCCTCCATGTTACTTGACTGGTCTTTTCATGAGACTTCTTTCCAAACACATCATTTTCGATTTCCATAATCAATTTCGAAGCTAAACTCACACACTCTTCAAGATAAACCATAACATTAATATTACCATTAGATGTATAGCTGGTTGGAATAAATGTATGTATATCAATAAAAGATTTTCTGTATATTTTCACATTTCCGTTCAATACATTATTTAATGTTGGAACCAGTTATGTTATTTATTCACAGTATGGTCTATTAATGCATTATCTCTATATTCAAAGACACAGTGTACACCTCTTTGTCCCCCCAATACTAATTTATACCTCTTCAAAATATTGCTCCCAGAAATGGTGGAAGAATTACTCATATCACCTTATCTATATATATATTTATATATATTTTTTATCACAGTAATATTCTGGACACAAAAAGCAAAAGTCACAATCATGATTGTATCAAACCCTAAATGGAAAGTGAGCATGGATTACTAAAACAACAATGTCCAGGTTGCCAAATGCTCTCAGATGTAAATCCTATTGGTGACTACATATTTGTTTCTTCCTAAGATTATATATTATAGTTCGAGCCTGTTGAAAATGTCTAATCCTATCACTCACTTTATACTTTGCCTGATTTCCTAATATCTCAATTGATATCTGTTTTCCTACATATTTTCCCCAGTTCATCATTGTGTCTGACACTTCACATTTGGTGACATATACATTCACTGTCTACCCTAGACCCTATTGCTAAAGAAATTTTGGTCCAAATCCTATACTCACTCTTATTTCTAAACCTACTGACTATCTTCCTAATCCTACTGACTATTGCATTTTGACTCGATGTTCAATTCGACAATCAATCGTCCAAGGTATAAGGTCCTAAGCCATTGTATTTCAATTTATCTGAGACATATATACAGAAAATTATTAAAACCTAAGTATCCCACTCAAGGGCCCAATGCCGTTCTCGTTTCAAATCTTACCTAGGTTTCTGTTTTTATACTTATATTTCAGCTATATATTCTTGTAAATATCACAGGTTCCCAATACCATTATTCATCCGGCAGAGAGATTCTTAACCCAAATAGAACATGTTATTAACCCTAAACATACACTGTTCCCTCAATCTAACTTTACAAAAGAGGAGGGACAGAGTTGGTCTTACAATACTGGAATGTAGGGGATCTTCCACCTGCTGAGAACATCAAAGGTCCATGCAGAAATGACCCCTGGATAAGATATAGGCAGCTATGAAGGACATGAGAAAGCAAAAGTTAAATTCTATGGCAAACAACCTGGTCATGATGAAGGGATGTGTCTGAATCAACCTCTAAATATAGAGAAGATGGACCAAACAAGGCCTGTGTGAAGAGCTGTTCACAGGTGCCTATGGTTGATATACCATTCTAACTTGTGAAAGTGTCACAGAAAGTAGGGGCAGCCTGCATCTCATGGGACCCTTAGAAGTAACTGTTAGGACAAAGAGGTTGCCAAGGCAGTGACCTCATTCAGTTTCGGAAGGAAGTGACCTCACCTCACCTCCTTGTCGATGGAACTCTCTGAACTTGTGATCCAGGAAGAAACACACTCAGAGGCACTCGCAGTCCCAGTTCCAGTGGTCTCACTTGTTTCAATTTACCAAGGACAGAGTCAGTCTTTCTTAGTTCCTACTGATGTGAGGATGGCCAAATGCCAGGAAAGCTCTGAAGAGGGGACTTTCCTGAGAAAGCAGGTAGTGGCTCACCCATGGCTCCTGACTACTTCACAGAGTTGGCCAAGGAGACCAGATTTGAGACAGGAGAGGCCATTTTGGGGGAATATAATATGGCCCATCAGTCTGAGGACACTCCGGATAGTCACAGACCTACTTGGGCAAAAGAGGTGCCTTTGTGGGTGTGGATGTGTGTTTCTGGTTTTGTCTCATGTCCTGAGAATAGGTAGAAAAGGCTGTTTGTTTGGATTGGCGTTGACTATTTCTAGTAAGTCGTTTGACAAGTCAAGTGCTTCTATATCTGTGCATCCCACTCTGTCCGTGATTGTAGACATTAGTAAAGAGAATGCATCAATGGATGTTTCCTGTCTAGTAGAAAGCTTCCAGGCATTCATCCTGCCAAATTTATGAATGGACTGTGGCTTGCCTTATCGAAGGGTAACACCTGCTATCTTCCAAAGTTTCTGTTTTCTTCCTGAATTCTGGCCACTCTCCAGAATAGCCTCATGGTTTTGTGTCCAAGATATGTACCATCTACAAGTTCTGTGATATGGCCATGTTCTGGATAACTGACGGCAATGGCGAGCATCTCAGAAAACTCAGATATCAGTGTGACCAGGAAAGTCTCAGTGGAGAAACCCTGCTTTGTGCCTTTTGTTTACCTCTTGTTTGTTGCCCTGAATTTCAGGAAGGTCTTTCCCTCAGGCCACTCCTTTGTGAAGCCTGAAGAAAACAGTTTCAAATGGAAATGAATGGGATTCACCTGTGGCTCTTTGCTTATTTGCTTCGGAAATGGATGTGTCTGAATCAGACTCTTGGCCCTGTGTGAGGCTGTGGTTAGATTCTCAGCACCTGATGGATCCCATGTTTTCATCCAAACCCAAAATGGCCAAAAGAGCAGTCATTGTGGATGAAGTCTCTCGCCTTCCTCTGTAAGGTTCCTGAACTTCATCAAGTGAGAATAGGGATCCTTTGGGTCAAATGAGTTCTTCAAAGCCCTGAAGAGGGAAGCCCATAGGTGCTTGGGTTTTCTCATGTTTCTAATTCACATAAAGAATCTAAACCCCACAGTCAGTATTCCTCAAATTGGAGAAACAGAGCAGTATTAACGGAAGGCCTACTCGATTACTCCTGGTTCACAGGAAGGTGTTCAGGCCACCCCGACTTTAGGCAAATGAGGAGAAAGGGAGCTTATTTTGGACACTGTCTTGGGCTGCGCCCCTCATGGAAACCTCTAGTCAGAGGTTATAATGAGTGTCTATATGGAAGAAGATGACGGCCATGCGGAAGTGTTTTGGTTTTAATAGTGGTTATTAGTTTGACGGTTGGAAATGATGACTGGCTCCACCTGGGCTTGAACTCTGCTGTAATTCTCCTTACAGACTGAGTTCTGGAACTGACCTCAGAGAAGTATTGCCATGAGTTGTGTTGGGATTTTAGGAGGCCATGCATGAGAGTCACCCATGGAATTGAGATGTGTGCCCAGGAAGGCTTTCCACAAGGCACGGGGAATCTCAGCAAGGATATCACATGATTTTATTCTGACAAACTTGGCAGCCATAGTTGAGAGTCAAAACACACATGGACCTCACATTGTAGACCTCAATGGGCCTGGCTTCATGTGACCATTTGGCCACTCTTTGAGAAGACTTGCCTGTGTGTGTTCTCCTGTGCTTTCATTAAAATGAGCTTCCTCAACATTTAATGGTTCCTGAATAAATTGAAAATCATAGTGCCTCCAAATTCATCCACGAACAATGGCTAGATAAATACCATGGAATTTTTGAAATTTTCATGTCCTGGTGTCACTGGAGAACCTTTTGATGTCCATTTGCTGATCATGAGTATACCAGACAATTCGTTGATTGACTGGGTTTCATGAAAAATGGTGTAGAACAGAGATGCCAGTAAGTTGGAGCCTCCTTAGTAGTGTATCTAGAGCAGTGGTGGGCAGGTGTGTGATAAAACATCTGTGTTGGGGCCATGTGGATTTGCCATTGGCTTCCAAATGGCTTGTGACTGACATGGTGCAGCTAGCAGACCCTTATATGTTAAGGCATCTTGTTATATGGAGAGGGTCAGGGCAATGTTCAGAATCAGGTTGCTATGGGCCTGGGGGCAAGCTATGTGAGATAGAAGCCTGATTGGTGCATTCTCCTGCAGACCCTGACCCACCACATGTGACAGAACTCCCTCCAGCATTATGTCCCAGTTGAACTCCTTGTATTTCGTGAAGCAAATACCCAACTCCCAGTGAAGCAGCAAGACACACCAGGAAAACTAGAGGATGATCAAATGGCTTCACAGTCTACATGGAGAGACACTTAGACCGCAGTTGCCACAGTTTACCTACAAAGTGAGAATTCAGCACTGCTGCCTCATGTTCATTGAAAAATAAGATACCATGTCCTCCAGGTCACATAGATGCAGACCCAATTTTGGTGCTCTCACTACATAGGAAGCTAAAGCTCCTGACAACAACATATATTTCAAGTGCCCAAACTCAGAGGCAGTTTCTCAAGATGTCTTTAGGCCTGAAGAGCTCCATGTTTGTGGAGTGTTTACCCTGTCCCTTTCTTTTGGAAACTCCTCTACCACCTCCAAGGTTGTGAACTCCTGAGCATATTTCGTTCCAGATATGTATTCCCAGATTTTCTAACTCTTCTCCTCTAATTGTGCATTACTTCAGGCGAGGGTAATATCAAGGAATTGTTCTGGAAGAGAGTGGGAAGATTTTTGTGTAGCACATATTTGAAAACACATTGGGTTTATTTTCCTATTTTCCATTTGGAATAATGAATCTCTGACACTAACCCATACCCTACTAGACTCTGATTACTAATCCTAATATGATGGAGAATAGTAACTCAAACAGAATAGAAATACAAGCAGTTCAGAGGAGGCATGGTGTATATTTGGACTTCCCTTTTTCATTATATAGGATAGGAGTTATAAATAAGTCAATGTTTATTGAAATAGTTCACCATGTGTTTTTAAAGTTAAGAAATATGTCAATTCCTGTCTCTCTTTAGCCTTTTTCAGCTCATGTATTATTATATGCACATATAGAATCCTACCTGGTATCACACGTACCTTCTTCTGAGGTGGGTGACTTGGCACATACAAATTGTGAGAAGAGATCACTCCTCCTAAACGCTGTTGGAACTGAAAATTCAACCTAAGTGTGAGCTTCCAAGTTGAACAACATTATACATAAATCCATTTTTAGTAAAATGTATATTTTTGGATATGTGGAAGATATATATTTCATGATGAATTTCGATTGGCATATATACTGCTTCTTTTTAATGTCTGTGTGTGTGTGTGTTTGTGTGTGTGTGTGTGTGTGTATATATATATATATATATATATATATATATATATATATACTCTCCAGATTTTTCAAAATATAAAATATATGTGTGTTATTATACACTCCCTAAAATCATTCATATTCATGTATGTGGATTTATAATCAACTTTTCACAAGATTATTCTCCGAAATATTCATACACCTGAAATTCATATTTGTTTTCTAAAACTGAAAACTGACTTCAGTAAATGGTGCATACAAATCATAATATTTCGTCATTGCAAGATGGCCACGAATAGAGTGCATCACACCAAGTGTACTGCACCACTGCACAGGTGAATAACGAGTTAGAGTGACAAAAAAACTATCTTGTTAGGAAATTACAGCAAAATGGGGGTGCACCAAAACCTAGAAGAAGGATTTCTAGCACCATGGTCCGGTAATTGAGTCGCAAACACGAGCCAAATGTGCGACCCGAGATCCCATTTGACTGATCCGCGCGGCCCACCCAGTGGCTAAAGACGGTGCGGCACCACCGAGATGGGTCCAATAAGCTGGGAGAAACGTTGATGAGGATTCTGTGGAATCCTGCCGGTAGAGCCCCCACTGAGCCCTGAGCTGAGTTCAGGATTTCAGACAGGGAAGGAAGCGGTACAGTTCTATCTCCCACAATGGAAACTCTTCCAAGGAAACCAATGGCCATCATCTTGGAGAGCTGAAGTAACCACAGCCACTCTCCTACAGATTACAACAATAAAACAGGAGTGTGTTATTCAGCTCATCTCCCATATATCGGGGAATTCGCATAAAATCTCTCCTAGGATTTCCGGGGGAGAGATTATCAGAGCGAGCCTGCATAAAGATGGGGGAAAACAAGAGGCAACTGACCTTCAACTCCCCCTCTCATCAACTGTGAAAATAAAACCTGTCTAACCAGTGCTGGGGGAGGGGCAAGTGGAAAAAATCAAAACAATAGAGTGTGTGGCTTCCCAATAGACACCCTCCACAACCAACAAACGGCAGGCCCAGAGTACAGTTTGAACTGCCGAGAGCCATCACTCAGGGGAAATCTGGTATTGCAGGAAAAACCAGGACTAGCAGGAGAAACCAGAGGACTAGAGGCCAGGCCCTTGTGACTGGGCAGCGGGAGACTGCAGGCCCACAGGCGACAGTCCACCCGCTGCCCGCGTGACTAGGCGGCTTGGGAACGCCCTGCCGCCGGCGACCGACCGCACCACTGGGTGGCTAGAGATCGCCCGCCCGCCAGTGACAGCCCACCTGCTGCACAAGTGACTGGGCAGCTGGAGACCGCCTGCCCGCCAGTGACCCGGAGCTGAAACCAACAAGTGACAGTACAGTCCCACCCCCCTATACGGACACCTCAGCAAGGAGCCTTGGGCCTGCCAAAACAGAGAGGTGACGTCACTGGTGCTCGGCCTTCGGAATTTCTTCAAAGCGGAATCCACTTTAGCATGCATAGTCTACCAACACAAAGGAGAGACAACAGAGACATACAACACCAAAACAAATCTCTAGAATAAAGCAGAAACAAAGCAATCAAATATAGCTGGAAAGCAACGTGAACATCATGAAAAAACAATGGAATAAAAGGAGTACAAACAATGCAGGACAACTTAATTCTACAGGAGGACCTAGAAGCACCAGAAACAGGGATAGGGAAAGAAATCAAGGCATACTTAACTCAGATGGAAAGAAATATTAGAGAAGACATGAGGCAGCAAGTCCAAGGAATAAAAGTATATTTTGAAAATAAATTAAACAAACAAATTCAAATGGCAAAAAATGAGCTTTACCAAAAAATAGAGATCTTAAAAAAATTCAAACAGTAATTCTAGAAATGCAGGAAACTATAAACCAAATTAAAAACTCAAACAAGAATATTACAAATAGAGTAGATCAAGTAGAAGTCAGAAAATCAGAAAATGAAGACAAAGTTTATCAACTTGAAAAGAATATAGTCAACACAGAAAAGATGCTTAAATCTATTCAAGAGATAAGGGATGTCAAAAAAAAAAACTTGAGAGTCATCAGGATAGAAGAAGGCATAGAGATTCAAACCAAAGGAATGGACAACATATTAAATGAAATAATTCTAGAAAACATCCCAGAGATGAAAGATGGATTGGATTGCCAAATCCTGGAAGCCTACAGGACCCCAAACATTCAAAAACATAATAGACCAAATCCAAGACATATAATTATGAAGATAGCCAACATACAGAACAAGGAGACAATATTAAACGCTTATAAGAGAAAGGAGGCAGATTACATTCAGGGGTAAACCAATTAGGTTAACGACTGATTTTTCATCACAGACTTTGAAAGAGAGAAGATCCTAGAACAATGTATTTCAAATGCTGAAAAATAATGGATTCCAACCAAGAACACTGTACCCAGCAAAATTAAGCTTCAGATGTGAAAATGAAATTAAAGTCTTTCATGATAAACAAAAGCTAAAAGAATATGCAGCCAGAAAACCAGCACTGCAAAGCATTTTGAGCAAAATACTACAAGAAGAAGAATTGAAAAATAGTGCCCAAAACTAACAGAAGGAGGTATTTCAGTAAAGGGGGTGGAAAATAACCAAAAAAGTAAAAACTAGCCAAACTAAAATATAATAAATAAATAAACATGACTGGAAGTACAAATCATATTTCAATTGTAACCTTAAATGTTAATGGCCAAAACTCACCAATCAAGAGACATGGGCTAGTAACGTGGAAAAAAAAATCCAACAATATGTTGTCTTCAGGAGACCCATATGATAGGAAAAGACATACACAGGCTGAAGGTAAAAGTTTGGGAAAAATCATACCACTCACATGGCCCTCGGAAGCAAGAAGGAGTGGCCATACTCATATGGAATAAAATCAACTTCAAACCTAAGTAAATCAAAGGGATAAAGAAGAACACTATATTCTTTTAGAAGGAACCATCCACCAACAAGACTAAGAATTATCAATTTGTATGCACCAAGCAATGGAATTGCAACGTTCATAAAACAAACTCCTCTCAAGTTCAAGAGTCACATAGACTACAACACAATAATTATGGGTGAATTCAACACACCACTCTTGGCATTGGACAGATCCTCTAGAGAGAAACTGAATAAAGAAACTATAGAACTCAACAGCACAATCGATAACCTAGACTTAACAGACATATATAGAATATATCAACCATCATCAAGTGGATACACGTTCTTCTCAGTAGCAGCACATTGATCCTACTCAAAGATAGACCATATATTATGGCATAGGGCAATTCTTAGTAAATATAAAGGCATGGAAATAATACCATGCACCATATCTGATCATAATGGAATGAAACGGGAAATCAATGATAAAAGAAGGAAGGAAAAATCCTGCATCACATGGAAAATGAACAACATGCTACTGAATGATCAATGGGTAACAGAAGACATAAAGGAGGAGATAAAAAAATTCTTAGAGACAAATGACAATACAGACACAATGTACCGGAATCTATGGGACACAGTGAAAGCAGTTTTAAGAGGGAAATTCATTTATTGGAGTTCTTTCCTCAAAAAAAGAAAAACCAGCAAATAAATGAACTCATGCTACACCTCAAAAACCTAGAAAAGGAAGAGCAAAACAACAGCAAATGTAGTAGAAGACAAGAAATAATCAAATTTAGAGAAGAAATCAACAAAATTGAAACAAAGAAAAACATTGAAAAAATTGATAAAACTAAAAGTTGGTTTTTTGAAAAAATAAATAAGATCGACAGGCCCTTAGCCATACTAATGAACAGAAGAAGAGAGAGAACTCAAATTACTAAAATACGGGATGAAAAAGGCAATATCACAACAGACACTACAGAAATAAAGAAGATAGTTAGAAAGTATTGTGAAACACTATATTCCAATAAAATTGAAGATAGTGAAGGTATTGATAAATTTCTTAAGTCATACGATCTGCCCAGATTGAGTCAGGAAGACACACACAATTTAAACAGACCAATAACAAAGGAAGAAATAGAAGAACCATCAAAGGACTGCCAACCAAAAAAAACCCTGGACTCGATGGGTATACAGCGGAGTTCTACAAAACCTTCAAAGAAGAACTAATACCAATATTATTCAAGCTATTTCAAGAAAAACAAAAAGAAAGAGCTCTTCCAAATTCATTCTATGAGGCCAACATCACCCTGATCCCGAAACCAGACAAAGACACTTTAAAGAAAGAAAACTACAGAACAATATCTCTAATGAACTTGGATGCAAAAATTCTCAATAAAATCCTGGCGAATCGAATACAGAAGCATATCAAAAAAATTGTGCTTCATGATCAATAGGATTCATCCCTGCGATGCAAGGCTGGTTCAATATATGGAAATCAATAAATGTAATCCACCACATCAATAGACTTAAAGACAAGAACCATATGATCATCTCCATTGATGCAGAAAAAGCATTCGACAAACTACAGCATCCCTTTATGTTCAAAACACTATAAAAACTAGGGATAAAAGGAACTTACCTCAACATGGTAAAAGCTATATATGCTAAAAATCAGGCTAGCATCATCCTAAATAGAGAAAAGCTGAAGAAATTCCCTCTAAAATCTGGAACAAGACAGGGATGCCCTCTATCACCACTTCTATTCAATTAAGTTCTAGAAATACTAGCCAGAGCAATTAGACAGAAAAAAGAAAATAAAGGCATAAAAATAGGAAAGGAAGAATTTAAATTATCGCTATTTGTAGATGACATGATAATATATTTAACAGACCCAAAAGGGTCTACAAAGAAACGGCTTGAGTAAATAAATGAATTCATCAAAGTGGCAGGATATAAAATCAACACACATAAATCAAAGGCATTTTTGTATATCAGCAACAAAACTTCTGAAATGGAAATGAGGAAAACCACTCCATTCACAATATCCTCAAATAAAATTAAATACTTGGGAATCAACCTAACAAAAGAGGTGAAAGATTTATATAATGAAAACTACAGAACTCTAAAGAGAGAGATAAAAGAAGATCTTAGAAGATGGAAAAATGAACCCTGTACATGGATAGGCAGAAATAACATTATCAAAATGGCAATATTACCCAAAGTTCTCTACAGGTTTAAAGTGATGCCAATCAAAATCCCAACAGCATTTCTTGTAGAAAAAGATAAAGCAATCATGAAATTCTTATGGAAAAACAAAAGACCCAGAATAGCAAAAGCAACTCTAAGCAGTAAGTGTGAATCTGGAGTTATAGCGATATCAGAGTTCAAACTGTACTACAAAGCAATAGTACCAAACACAGTGTGGTACTGGTACCAAAACAGGCAGGTGGACCAATGGTACAGAATAGAGGACACAGAAACCAATCCACAAAATTACAACTTTCTTATATTTGATAAAGGGGCTAAAAGCATGCAATGGAGAAAGAATAGCATCTTCAACAAATGGTGCTGGGAAAATTGGAAATCCATATGCAAATAAATGAAACTGAATTTCTTTCTCTTGCCATGCACAAAGGTTAACTCAAAATGGATCAAGAAGCTAGATATAAAATCAGAGACACTGCGTCTGATAGAAAAAAAGTTGGTTACGATCTTCATACTGTGGGGTCGGGCTCCAAATTCCATAATAAGACTCCCATAGCCCAAGAGTTAATAACAAGAATAAACAAATTGGACTTACTTAAACTATAAAGTTTTTTCTCAGCAAGAGAAATAATAAGAGAGGTAAATAGAGAGCCTACATCCTGGGAACAAATTTTTACCCCTCACACTTCAGATAGAGCCCTAATATCCAGAATATACAAAGAACTCAAAAAATTAAACAATAAGATAACAAATAATGTAATCAACAAATGGGACAAGGAACTGAACAGACACTTCACAGAGGAAGACATACAATCCATCATAAGTACATGAAAAAATGCTCACCATCTCTAGCAGTCAGAGAAATGCAAATCAAAACCACCCTAAGATACCATCTCACTCCAGTAAGATTTGCAGCTATTATAAAGTCACAGAACAACAAGTGTTGACGAGGATGTGGGGAAAAGGGTACACTTTTACACTGCTGGTGGGACTGCAAATTGGTGAAGCAAACTTTGAAAGCAGAATGGAGATTCCTGGGAAAACTGGGAATGGATCCACCCTTTGAACCAGCTTTTGCCCTTCTCAGACTATTCCCTGAGGATCTTAAAAGAGCGTACTATAGGGATACTGCCACATCAATGATCATAGTGGCACAATTCAAAATAGGTAGACTGTGGAAACAAACTAGATGCCCTTCAATATATGAATGGATTAAGAAAAATGTGGCATCTATACACAATGGAGTATTATGCAGCACTAAAAAATGACAAAATCATAGAATTTGTAGGGAAATGGATGGCATTAGAGCAGATTATGCTAAGAGAAGGTAGCCACTCTTTAAAAAACAAAAGTCAAATGTCTTCTTTGATATAAAGAGAGCAACTAAGAATAGAACAGGGAGAAAGAACTTGAGGAAAAGATTAACATTAATCAAAGACGAGAGAGGAAAGCAAAAGGGAGAGAGAATGGAAACCATATGGAAATGGTAGGAGACCCTCAATGTTACACAAAATTACATATAAGAGGTAGTGAGGGGAAAGGGGGGTGGAATAGGGAGAGAAGTGAAAAACAGCAGATGAGGTAGAGAGGGAAGATGGGAGGGGAGGGGAGGGAAGATAGTAGGGGATAGGAAATGTAGCACAATACAACAGTCACTTATATGACATTTTGTAAAAATATGAATGTGTAACCATTGTGATTCTGCAACTCGTATTTGGGGAAAATTGGGAGTTCATAACCCAATTGAGTCAAATGTATGAAAGATGATATACCATGAGCTTTGTAATGTTTTGAACAACCAATAAAAAATAAATAAATAAAGGTTTAAAATTGAGTGGGAAGATATCAGCTAAAAAAGTGTTGAGATGCATTCATTTTGCTAAGCAGAAACTTTGTTTTGCTTAGTTGTATCTATCACAAATTTATTGTACCAGAAAACTGGTTTTAAAAATGCACATAATTGAGATTAAAGGTTAATCCACCTCCCCTCCTGAAAAATTCATAGTATTTCCTATATTTTTCATATTTCATTTTTTAGTGAATATTTTGTCATGGACCAGTTCTAGTCTTAGGCTATTCTTCCAGAATACTAACTCAACTGACAAGTTGGTACAATGTGTTGGATTGTTCTTTTCATCTTTTATTTAATAGTTTCTAACTGATAATGTGTATTTTTTCTTATCTTTATTTGGACATACATACCCAACTGTATCTTTGCATTTTATGTTTTACTGGGAAAGAGACTCATCAAAAGCTCTGTATTATATGTATCAGTAATCAAACATTTAGAGATCGCAATTATTCTTAATTTTGCCTGAAAATATCTTTGTACCATTTTTCTTATAAAGATTTAGAATTATTAATACTGCCCCTACTGTAAGAAGTAACTACTTACAAAAAGGATTAAACAATTGACTTTATATCAATTATGAATATGAAAATTACTAAAATAAGTATTTTTTAATTAACACACAATTGATAGAAATTGAAATCACAAGAAGGCCATTTGAAATGTCAGTGCATATGGTCCTTAAATAATAGGTTGTTCAAAAAAAAATTTCTCTAATTCATAAGAGTTAATATGCCATATTACAACTTAATGTGATATAAAACCTTAAATTATCAGTATTCATAAATAAGAATGATACCTGTTAACTTAAACATGTTTATTTGATTTTCACTGTAAGATGTTAATTCTGGAAGACTTGAAATTTAAGAAAGACTTGGTATATATTATTTCTAACAGGCTAATCAAAGTAATTTTAAATATATATGTATATATATATGTAATACATGTGAATAAATATAGATGCATATGTATAATAAATGTATTGTAATATATCTATCAGGTGATTATAATTTTTAAATTTTCTCAAGAAAAAAGAATGACTATAAAATCAGTTTTAAATGTAAATTTCATAGCATACTAGTGTTTGTAATGACATGAGAGAAAAATACATAAGGAGGGAAAGTGAAAAAGAATAGAGAGAATGGGGAAAACGATTAAGAAAGTGAGTAATGAAGAGGGTGAGGAGTGTTTGATGATAAGATAAAGTGAAGGAGCTGGGTTTCTGGCTCAGTGTTAACATGCTTGTCTAGCATGTGTGAGGCACTGGGTTATATTCTCATCACCACATACAAATAAATAAAATGAAGGTCTATGAACAACTGAAAAAATAAAATATGAAAAAGGAGAAATATTACCAAAATTCCAAGTTTTTATGAATGTTAAATAAAAAACAATTATGTTACATAGCCTTATGCAATTTCTAGACTCCCCAAAATAGTCATTAAATGTTAGATTATTAGTGCTATAACTGAAAATCTATTGCTCTTTCCTCTACATTCTGTGGCATGCTAGTGCTAAAATAAAGTGTATTATGACACCAAAAAAATCAAATATTTCTACAGTAACTGACCCAGTTTAACATCAATGAATGAAGATTCCTATGGGATGTAATGTGTATTTTGACGTTCATTTTCATTCAAAACTGGTACATTACTATTTCTCCAGTTTATGCACATGATAGGATGTATATTTCATCCACAATTTAGCAAATTTATACGCATTTGTTTTACTTTTCATCACTTCCTGCTTCAGAACACATGGATTACTCCATGTTTCTTGACTGCTCTTTTTAAGAGACTTCTTTATAAACACATTATTTTCGATTTCCATTATCAATTTTGAAGCAAAACTCACACAACCGTCATGATAAACCATAACCCTAATATTATCATTAGATATAAAACTGGTTGGAATGAATGATTGTATTTCAATATAAGATTTCTTGTATACTTTCAGATATCAATTTAATCCATTATGTAAAGTGGAACCAGTAATATTATTTATTCACAGTATGGTCTATTCATGCATTATCTCTATATTGATAGACACAGGGTACACCTCTGTGTACGCCCAATAATAATTTGTATGTCTTCAAAATATTGCTCCCAGAAATGGTGGAAAAAATACTCATGTCAACTGATTTATACATACATTTTATCACAGTAGTATTCTGGACACAAAATGCAAAGGTCACACTTAGGATTCTCCCAAAAGCCTAAATGGAAAGTGAACATGGATTACTAAACTAATCCATGTCCAGGTTGCCTAATGCTCTCAAATGTCAATCATATTGGTGACTACATATGTGTTTCTTCTGAAGATTACATTTTCAATCTCAACCCTGTTGAGAATGTCTAAACCTATGACTCATTTTATAATGTGCCTGATTTCTTAATATCTATTGATATCTGCTTTCCTACTATTTTCCCCAGTTCATCATTGTGACTGACTTTTCACATGTGCTGACGTATATATTTAATCTCTACCCGACACCCTATTGCTAAAGAACTTTTGGTCCAAATCCTATACTCAATCTTCTTCCTAAACCTACCGACTATCTTCCTAATCCTAGCGACAAATCCTTTTTGACTGGATGTTCTCTTCGTTATTCAATCATCCAAGGTGCAAATTCCTGTTCCATTGTATATCGCTTTTTCTGAGACATATGTGCAGTACATAAGTCAAAGCTAATTAAGCCACTCAAGGGGCAAATGCCCTTCTGGGCTTCAAATCATACCTAGATTTCTTTTTCCATACTTATATTTCACCCACAAGTTAGCAAAATTATTTGCATTTTTGTCACTTTCAATTACTTCCTACTTCAGAACACATGCATTCCTCTATGTTTCTTGACTGGTCTTTTCATGAGACTTCTTTCCAAACACATTATTTTCCATTTCCATACTCACTTTTGAAGCAGAACTCACACACCTTTCATGATAAAATATAACCCTAATATTACCATTAGATGTATAACTCATTGGAATGAATGATTCTATATAAATATAAGATTTCTTATATATTTTTAAATATCAATTCTATCAATCCATTATTTTAAGTGGAATCAGTTATATTATTTATTCACAGTATTGTCAATTCATGCATTACTTCTATATTCATAGACACAGGGTACACCTCTGTGTACGCCCAATAATAATTTGTATATCTTCAAAATATTGCTCCCAGAAATGGTGGAAGAAATACTCACGTCAACTGATTTATACATACATTTTATCACAGTATTATTCTGGACACAAAATGCAAAGGTCACACTTAGGATTCTCCCAAAAGCCTAAATGGAAAGTGAACATGGATTACTAAAATCATCCATGTCCAGGTTGCCTAATGCTCTCAAATGTCAATCTTATTGGTGACTACATATTTGTTTCTTCCTAAGATTATATATTGAAACTCAACCCTGTTGATAATGTCTAATCCTATCACTCACTTTGTACTTTGCCTGATTTCCTAATGTCTCTATTGATATCTGCTTTCCTACATATTTTCCGCATTTCATCATTGTGACTCATTCTTCACATGTGCTGACATTTACATTCACTCTCTAACCGAAACCCTATTGCTAAAGAACTTTTGGTCCAAATCCTATACTCACTCTTCTTCCTAAACCTACGGACTATATTCCTAATCCTACCGACTATCCCTTTTTGACTGGATGTTCTATTCTACATTCAATCATCCAAGTAACGGTCGGGCGAGCGTCGGAAGAAGAGACCACCAAGTGTCTATCTCATGTAACAGCAAAGGGTTTATTGGGGGTCCAGCATGCTGGGGCTCAGAGTTCACTTGAAAAGAGTAGAGAGCCCTGAGAACAGCTTAAGCAGATGTTATAAACTTTTCCTTGCGAGTGCAGGGAGGGAAGTTAATTGATGTATCAGGGCGAGTGTTCAGTTTGCATGCAACCTGGTGGTGGAGTACATTCTGCAGTTTGGCAGTTGTGGACAGCACATTCTGGGAACAAGATTGGCAAAAATTTCTCAAGATTTCAAAAGTGTTTTGTTAAGTGTACAGAAAAACAGGAAGTGACAACTACATATTTTATTATCCTTTCATTCGACACTTCTTTTTCTGGCTACTTTTAATCATAAATATGATCATTGGGTGGTGTCACATTCCATGTCTGCTAGTGGGGTATTACCATTAGTTTAACTTGTCCAATTTGAGCATGGAGAAAATAAATTACATGGTTGAGCAAGCAGGGTTTTATAGTTAGCAATAATGTGAGGATTATTATTGGACCCGCCAGAGTTGATTAATGCGTAGTTAACCAGGGGGACTTTGTGAACCAAGATTCAAACCACCCTTTTTGGGCCTCTCTCTCTCGTTGACGCTCTTCAAGTCGTCATTTTAATTTACTCATAGATTTTTTTACAACTCCAGTATGGTTGGCATAAAAACAACATTCTTCCATCAATGCAAAACAAAGGCCCTCTTCTCTCATGAAGAGAAATTCCAATCCTCGACTGTTCTGTAAAACAACTTCAGAGAGATAGGTTAAAGATTCCTGCAATGCTGTGATGGAAGTTTCTAATATCTTTAAGTTTTGGCCTATTGCTGCTTCTATTTGGGTCATTTGTTTTGTCCCATGGACCAAGGCAGTGGTTCTTGTCCCCACCCCTGCAGCAATATGTATTCCTAATAGGATGGCGAAAGTGAGGGATATATGTTCCCAGTGGAACCAGGTTTTATGCCCCCCTATTTGATCTTCAAATGAACCTATGTCATGATAGAGCACTCTGGGAAACATTTGCACAACTACACAATTAATCACATCTTTTGACCACTTCATGAAAACATAA
Organism: Callospermophilus lateralis; assembly: GCF_048772815.1. Classification (NCBI taxonomy): domain Eukaryota; kingdom Metazoa; phylum Chordata; class Mammalia; order Rodentia; family Sciuridae; genus Callospermophilus; species Callospermophilus lateralis. Next base: position 150,863 of record NW_027512742.1, read on the forward strand.
ACAATGTTTTAAGTATATAGAATTATACTGTTGTAGGGATGGACAAGGCAAGGCACCTAAGATAGTACCAAAGACAGGAAAACAGTCCTATTTGTTTGCAACCATATTCAGAGGGCATTACTTCTGTGGTAATCAATTAAATCCCCGGAATCCCAAGTTTAGGTAGTTTCAGAATTTTGTACCCAACATATAAGGGAAGGGGCTCAGAAGTTCACAGTCTTAAGAAGTTCACAAGAAGCCGTTTGTCTTCTTTCTTTTTCCTCTGTTCTGGGAAAATTAACCTTCCAAGGACACCTGGGTGAGGGAGAGCTTTATATTCCCTTTATTTTTCCCCCTGCCAACTGTTACCATGGAGCCCAGTTGTTAACTTCTTTATCTTACAAATGTAGCCATCTATGTGAAGCCTCAGCTCAAGGCCAAGGCCTTGTTCACATATTTTGTGAAAAATTAGTATGGGGGTATCTAGCTTAGGATTGCAGATTTTTTTAGCCAGTGGCCAAGTAGAATAGGGCAACACGAAAAGTGGAATTTTATCTACTTAGAAATCCTTTATTGGGACTCTTTTGCTGAAATTCCTAAATTCAGCTATGTTGGAGATTTCTGGAGAAGGTCAGTTAAGACTTTTCTGTGGGCCTGGTACAGAGGGGGAAGACGGGGAAGGCATGGCTGTGAGCAGTTCCGTGGATCTGAGAATGAGGAAGGAGAAATGTAAAAGAATAATGGAAAAGGGGTTTTGGATTTTTCTAGGAACAAATCTTGATCTGTACAACAGGTACAGCAGAGGGTAAGATGGGAGTTAGTATCCCAAAAAGCATTTGAGGGACTTTAAATACTTAGTAACATGTTTTCAGTGATGAAAAAGCAACTTTAAAGGCCATTTACATTGCATCTTGGATAAGGGTGTGAGGGCTCTTCTCAGCTGGTTTGGGCTTTGTGTTAGGTAGTAAGAGGACCTGGTGGGACCCAGTGTGGGCAATGACAGGAGAAGAGAGGAGTGAGTTGGTTGAGGTGTACCTCAGTACCTGCTACCTCAAGAAGGGGGCAACGGTCTTAGAACAGGCGGAGGTTTGGGTTTTTGATCTAGCAATTGGAGGGGAGAAATCAGGTTGCATAGGTGAGAGTAAGAGCAGAGAGTCTGGAGCAGAAGGCTGAGGGTGAGGATCTATTGGAGAAGCATAGTTCAGGATGTGAGCAAAGGAGGGAAAAGGCCTCCACATAGGGGAATCTCCTTTAACCCTTTTCAGCACTTGCAGAAGTTAAAAAGGTCACGCAGAATTTGAGGATCCAGAGACCCCTCTGGGGGCCATCAATTTTGGTTATCTAATTGGTAATATGGCCAATGTTGTGTACAGAATTTGATGAGGAGTTTGGGTTCCATCAAGCAGTCCCTGTATGCTCACATCCTCATGACTTACAGAAGAAGCCGGCTTTCCCCCAACACAGCCTTGACTGTTTGTGGCTTTGATAGTCCACAGGGCAAACATAGTAATCTAGGCTAGCCAACCTGCATCTGGCTCGCGTGTCCCTACATCCATAATATTTGTTTCCATTATCTATGGTAGAGAAGGGATTTAATGGAATTTTAGTGGGATCCACATCATCAGGGATATCCCAATGGAAAAGACCTATAGCCAGCTGACAAATGTTTCTGTGGAGAGATGGCGACCATGTCCCTAAGTGGGCTGTATGCGAGATAGACCATACTTCTTGTCCAGTAAGATTTGTGATCAGCCATCGCTGCTGAATGGGCTGATGAGGGTTAGGACTACTGGTGGTCAAGAGGAGAGTCTATTGCCTTATCCACATGGCAAATACACAATTTGAAAGCGTTACCAGTCTTTTACAGTTTCCAGCCAGAGTCTGGACAGGGCACAGGCTTGAGATGAGAGGTATGGATCCAGGAAGTGATTCTGTCTACCTTTACTGCTGTAGGTGTTATAAGTAGCACCTGCTATGGTCCCTTCCAGCAGGGTTCCAGGGATGACACCTGATGTCGTCTAATGTAGACAAAGTCTCTTTCTTGATTTTGATGTTGATTCCCCTCGTCACCTGGTTGGTAGGCAGTGTCCATCTGTCTTCACAGGTATCTATGTGGCTCTGGCTGAAAGACAATATCTCTAACTTTTTAAATTAGTGGGAAGTAGAAAGATCCTTCTAGGGTCCATCCAAATCCAAAGGTGAGCCATTCTGAGGCACAGAGAGTCTGCCAGGTCCAGCATTTTACTGAAAAAGAAAGATTCTGATCCCTTAAGCAAACTTTGTTGCAGTGAACAAGGGTCAGAGACAGAGGCATTGAAGTGCTCTGTCCCATAATGAAAGATACACAAACAGTAAAAGCAACAACACATGACACAGACAAGACAAGACAATAAAGACAGGATATGGAAGTCCAACACTGAGACCAGGACTGAGTAGTTGGCAAAACCCGATGGGTTGGCAATACCGAATCTGAAACAAAATATCACTGAGTCATGGAGACTATTGTTCCTCGATTTTCTGAGTCCTCTATGACGTCCCCCAGGGACTTGGCCTGTGGCTCTGTGACATGACTGTCAGCCACCATCTGAGAGAGCTCACGCTCTTCATCGACATCCATTTTGCCAAGCCCTGACCTGAAACCTGAAACCAGAAAGAGGCACCTTACTTACCCTGAGAGGAGTTCGTTGGGGTCGCTTGTCCACGGCTGCCGGATCTCGGTGGAACCTCCATATGTAAAGGTCCGGTGACAATCGGGTGAAGAGACCACCAAGAGACTGTCTCATGCAAAGCAAAGGGTTTATTGGGGGTCCAGCATGCTGGGGCTCAGAGCTCACTTGAATAGAGCAGAGAGCCTTGAGAAGAGCTTAAGCAGAGCTTATATATTTTCCTAGGAGAGGGCAGGGGGGGAAGTTTATTGATGGGTCCGGGCAAGTGAGCGGTTTGTGTGCAACCGGTTGAGGGAGTACATTCTGCAGTTTGGCAGTTTTGGAAAGCACATTCTGGGAATAAGACTATCAAAAAGTTCTCAAGATTTCAACAGTGTTTTGTTAAGCATACAGAAAAACAGGAAGTGACAAGTACTTATTTTATTAACCTTTCACTGCGAACTATACTTTTCCAGAATTCCTAATGTTTCTATTGTGTTTGTTAAAGTTCATTTTTATTCAAACCTGGTACGTAATTATTTCTTCAGTTTATGGACATCATTAGATATATCCATTTATTCACAAGTTCACAAATTAATAAACATTTGGTTCACTTTCAATCACTTCCTCCTTTGGAAGACATATATTCCTCCATGTTTCTTGACTGGTCTTTTTACTAAACTTCTTTCTAAACATATTATTTTCGATTCCATAATCATTTTTGAAGCAAAACTCACACACTATTCATGATAAAAGATAACCCTAACATTACCATTAGATATATAACTGGTTGGAATGAATGTATGTATATCAATATAAGATTTCCTATATATTTTCAGATATCAATACAATCCATTATTTAAATTTGGAACCAGTTATATAATTTATTCACAGTAGGGTCTATTAATGCATCATCTCTATATTCATCAAAACAGGGTAAACCTATTAGTATCCCCAGTACTAATTTATAAATTTTCAAAATTTTGCTCACAGAAACGGTGGAAGAAATACTCATGTCACCTTAGCTACATATACATATTATCACAGTAATATTCTGGACACAAAATGCAAAGGTCACACAGAACATAATTTAAGCTATGTATCCCAATCAAGGGCCCAAAGTCCTTCTGGGCTTCAAATATTACCTAGATTTCTGTTTTCATACTTATATTTCACCTCCATATTCTTATAAATATCGCAGGTTCCCAATATCATTATTCATCCAGCAAAATGATTCATAACCCAAATCGAACATGCTATTAACCCTAACCATTCTGTAAACTGAGATTGTTCACTCAATCTCACTTTACAGAAGAGCAGGGACAAAGTTAGTATTACAATACAGGAAGTTAGGAGATCTTCCACCTTCTGAGTACCTCAAAATCCATTCAGAAATGATCCCTGGAGAAGACGTAGGCAGCTATGAAGGACCTGAAACAGCAAAAGTCATCTTCCTTTGCAAACCACCCGATCAGGATGAAAGGATGTGTCTCAATCAGCCTATCTCTTCTTAATGTAGGGATGATGTATGAAACCAGGCATGTGTGGAGAGCTGTTCCCAGGTGCCTATGTTTCTATACCATTCTAACTTGTGAAAGTGTCACAGGAAATAGAGGCTGCCTCCTTTTCCTGAGACACTAGGAAGCAACTGTTACGACAAAGTGGTGGCCAAGACAGAGGCCTCATTCATTTTCTGAAGGAAGTGACCTCACCTCACTTCCTTGGTGATGGAAATCTCTGAATTTTGTGATCCAAGAAGCCAGGCACCCAGAGCCAGTCCCAGTCCCAGTCCAAGTGGGCTCACTTGTTTGGATTTACCAAGAGGCTGGATAAATACGAAGAAATTTTTGAAATTCCCATGACCAGATGGTATTGGAGAACATTTGGATGCACTTTTACTGATCATGAGTGTACCAGACAGTGCCTTGATTGACTGGGATTTATGACAATGGTGTAGAACAGAGATGCTATTAAGTTGGACCCTCCTGAGTAGTGAGCCCTGAGCTGTGGTGTGCAGGTGTGTGATGAATCATCTGTGGTTGCGCCATGTGGATTTGCCATTGATTTCCAAATGGCTTGTCACTGACATGGTGCAGTGACCAGACACTTATATGTAAAGGTGTCTTGTTAAATTGATAGTTTTCAGGGCAATGTGCAGAATCAGGTTGCTATAGACAAGGGGGCAAGCTATGTGGGAATGAAGCCTGGTTGGTGCATTCTCTTGTAGACCCTGAAAAACCACAAGTGACAAAACTCCCTCCAGCACTGTGTTCCAGTTGAACCCCTTGTATTTCGTGAGGCAAATACCAAACTCCCAGTGCTGCAGCAGGAAACACCACGAAAAGTGGAGGATGAACAAAAGGCTTCACAGTCCACACGGGGAGACACTTAGACCCCAGTGGCCACAGTTTACATACAAAGAGAGAATTCAGCACTGCTGCCTCATGTGCTTTGGAAAGCAAGAAAGAATGTCCTCCAGGTCACATAGATGCAGACCCAGCTTTGATGATCTCACTACAAAGGAAGCTAAAGCTACTGACAACAACATATATTTCAAGTGCCCATCCTCAGAGGAAGTTTCTCTAGAAGTCTTTAGGCCAGCACACCTCAATATTTGTGGAGTGTTTACCCTGTACCTTACTTTGGGATACTCCTCTACCACCTCCAAGTTTGTGACCTCCTAAATATTTTCCATTCCAGATATGTATTTACAGATTTTCTAACTCTTCTCCTCTAATTGTTTCTTATTTGGGGAGATGGTAACGTCAAGGCATTGTTCTGGATGAAAGTGGGAAGATTTTTGTGTAGCACATATTTGTATACACATTGGATTAATTTTCCAATTTTCCATTCCAAAAACTGAATCCCTGACACTAACACGTACCCTACAAAACTCTGACTACTAATCCTAATATGATGGAGAAAAATGACCCAAACCGAATAGAAAAACAAGCAGTTCTGAAGAGGCATGGTGTATAGTCGGACTTGCCTTTTGCATGATAAAGTGTAGGTGTTATAAACCTAGTCAATTTTTAATTGAAATAGTTCTCCATGTGTTTTCTTCCTTTGATATTTATTGTTTGTTCTTCAAAACATTACATAGTTCTTGACATGTCATATTTCACACTTTGATTCAAGTAGGTTATGAACTTCCATTTTTCCCCGTATACAGATTGCAGCATCCCATCAGTTACACATCAACTGTTTTGCATATTGCTATACTAGTGTCTGTTGTATTCTGCTGCCTTTCCTGTCCTCTACTATCTCCCATCCCCTCCCCTCCAATCCTCTCAATGTACCCCATCTGCTGTAATTCATTTCTTCCCCTTGTTTTCGTCCCCTTTCCGCTCACTTCATCTTGTATTTAATTTTGTATAACCATGAGGGTTTCCTTCCATTTCCATGCAATTTTGCTTCTCTTTCCTTTTCCCTCCCACCTCTCACCCCTGTTTAATGTTAATCATCTTCTCATGCTCTTCCTTCCAACTCTGTTCTCAGTTACTCTCCTTATATCAAAGAAAACATTTGGCATTTGTTTTTTAGTGATTGGCTATCTTCACGTAGCATAATACGTTCTAATGCCATCCATTTCTCTGCAAATTGTATGATTTTGTCATTTTTTAATGCAGAGTAATACTCCATTGTGTATAAATGCCACATTTTTTTAATCCATTCATCTATTGAAGGGCATCTAGGTTGGTTCCACAGTCTTCCTACTGTGAATTGTGCTGCTATGAACATAGATTTATCAGTGTCCCTGTAGCATGCTCTTTTTGGGTCTATAGGGATTAGACCGAGAAGGGGAATTGCTGGGTCAAATGGTGGTTCCATTCCCAGCTTTCCAAGAAATCTCCATACGGCTTTCCAAATTGGCTTCGCCAATTTGCAGTCCCACCAGCAATGTACAGGTGTACCCTTTTCCCCACATCCTCGCCAGAACTGTTGTCGTTTGACTTCATAATGGCTGCTAAGCTTACTGCAGTGAAATGGTATCTTAGGGTGGGTTTGTTTTGCATTTCTGTGAATGCTCGAGATGGTGAGAATTTTTTGATGTACTTATTGATTGATTGTATGTCCTCCTCTGAGAAGTGTCTGTTCAGGTCCTTGGCCCATTTGTTGATTGGGTAATTCATTTTCTTATTGTTAATTTTTTTTGATTTCTTTGTATAACTCTGGATATTAGGGCTCTATCTGAAGTGTGAGGAGTCAAGATTTGTTCCCAGGGTGTAGGCTCCCTTTTTACCTCTCTTATTGTTTCTTTTTCTGAGAAAAATCTATTTAGTTTGAGTAAGTCCAGTTTGTAGATTCTAGTTATTAACTCTTATGCTATGGGTGTCCTATTGAGGAATTTGGAGCCCGACCCCACAGTATGTAGATCATAGCCAAAGTTTTCTTCCATCAGATGCTGTGTCTCTGATTTGATATCAAGCTCCTTGATCCATTTTGAGTTAACTTTTGTGCATGGAGAGAGAAAGGGATTCAGTTTCATTTGTTACATATGGAATTCCAGTTTTTCCAGCACCATTTTTTAAAGATGCTATCCTTCCTTCATTTCATGCTATTAGCTCCTTTATCAAATATAAGATAGCTGTAATTTTGTGGATTGATTTCTGTGTCCTCTATTCTGTACCATTCGTCCACCCACCTGTTTTGGTACCAGTACCATGCTCTTTTTGTTACTATTGCTCTGTAGTATAATTTGAGGACTTGTATCACTATACCGCCTGATTCAAACTTTCTGCTTAGAGTTGTCTTTGATATACTGGGTTTTGTATTTTTCCATATGAATTTCATAATTGTTTTATCTATTTCTACAAGAAATGCCCTTGGGATTTTGATTGGCATTGCATTAAACCTATAGAGAACTTTTGGTAATATCGCCATTTTGATGATGTTAATTCTGCCTATCCATGAACAGGGTATATTTTTCAATCTTGTAAGATCTTCTTCTATTTCTCTCTTTAGGGTTCTGTAGTTTTCATTGTGTAAGTCTTTCACATCTTTTGTTACGTTGATTCCCAAGTATTTTATTTTTATTTTGAGGATATTCTGAATGGAGTGGTAGTCCTCATTTCCATTTAAGAGGATTTGTTGCTGATATACAGGAATGCCTTTGATTTATGATTGTTGATTTTATATCATGCCACTTTGCTGAATTCATTTACTAACTCTAATAGTTTCTTTGTAGACCCTTTTGGGCCTGCTTGGTATAGAGTCATGTCATCTGCAAATAGTGATAATTTAAGTTCTTCTTTTCCTAATTTTATGCCTTTAATTTCTTTCATTTGTCTAATTTCTCTGGCCAGTGTTTCGAGAACTATGTTGAACAGAAGTCGTGAGAGAAGGCATCCCTGTCTTGTTCCAGATTTTAGAGGGAATGCTTTCAATTTTTTCACAATTCAGAATGATACTAGCCTGAGGCTTAGCATAGATTGCTTTACAATATTGACGAATGTTCCTGTTATCCCTAGTTTTTCTAGAGTTTTGAACATAAAGGGATGCTGTACTTTGTTGAATACTTTTTCTGCATCTATTGGGGTGATCATATGGTTCTTATTTTTAAGTCTATTAATGTGGTGAATAACATTTATTGATTTCCGTATATTGAACCAGCCTTGTATCCCAGGGATGAATCCTACTTGATCATGTTGCACAATTTTTTAAATATGTTTTTGTATCTGATTCGCCAGAATTTTATTGAGGATTTTTGCATCTAGGTTCATTAGAGATATTGGTCTGTAGATTTGTTTCTTTGAAGTGTCTTTGTCTGTTTTATGAATCAGGGTGATATTGGCCTCCTAAAATGAATTTGGAAGTTCTCTCTCTTTTTCTATTTCCTGAAATATCTTGAAAAGTACTGGTATTAGTTCCTACTTAAAGGTTTTGAAAAACTCTGCTGTATACCCATTCGGTCCTGTTCTTTTCTTAGTTGGTAGTCATTGGATGGTTTCATCTATTTCCTCAATTAGTATTGGTCTGCTTAGGTTGTCTATATCCTCCTGACTCAATCTGGGCAGATCATATGACTTAAGAAATTTATCAATGCCTTCACTATCTTCTAATTTATTGGTGTATAAGGATTCAAAATAATTTCTGATTATCTTCTGTATTTCAGAAGTGTCTGTTGTGATATTGCCATTTTCATCCAGTATGATAGTAATTTGAGTTCTCTCTCTTCTTCTCTTGGTTAACATGGCTAAGAGTCTGTCAATTTTATTTATTTTTCAACTTTTAGTATTGTCAAATTTTTCAATTGATTCTTTTGTTTTGATTTTATTAATTTCAGCTCTGATTTTAATTATTTCTTGCCTTCTACTTCTTTTGCTGTTGTTTTGCTCTTTTTTTTCTAGGATTTTGAAATGAACTATGAGATAATTTATTTGTTGTTTTTTTTTCTTTTTTTAAGGAAAGAACTCCAAGCAATGAATTTTCCTCTTAGAACTGCTTTCAATGTGTCCCATAGATTCTGATATGTTCCGTCTGTCTTTTTCATTTATCTCTAAGAATTTTTTATTTTCCTCCTTGATGTCTTCTATAACCCATTGATCATTCAGTACGTATTGTTCATTCTCCAAGTGATGCATGAAGTTTCCTTCCTTCTTTTATTGTTGATTTTTCAGTTTCATTCCATTATGATCAGATAAGACACCTGGTATTATCTATACTCCTTTATATTGTCTAAGAGTTGCCATGTGACATAATATATGATCTATTTTTGAGAGGTATCCATGTGCTGCTGAGAAAAAAGTGTAACTGCTTGATGTTGGGTGGTATATTCTATATATGTCTATTAAGTCTATGTTATTAATTGTGTTATTCAGTTCAATAGTTTCCTTATTCAACTTTTGTTTGGAAGATCTGTCCAGTAGTGAGAGAGGTGTGTTGAAGTCTCCCATGATTATTGTATTGTGGTCTATCAGACTCTTGAACTTGAGAAGAGTTTTTTTGATGAACATAGCTGAACCATTGTTTGGGGCATATATATTTATGATTGTTATGTCTTGTTGGTGTATGGTTCCCTTGAGCAGTATGTAGTGTCCCTCTTTATCCCTTTTGCTTAACTTTGGCTTGACATCTATTTTATTTGATCTGAGTATGGACACTCCTGCTTGTTTCCGAAGTCCATATGAGTGATATGATTTCTCCCAACCTTTCAACTTCAGTCTATGTTTCTCTTTTCCTATCAAATGCGTCTCCTGCAGGCAGAAAATTGTTGGGTCTTCTTTCGTGATCCATTCTACTAGCCTGTGTCTCTTAATTGGTGAGTTTAAGCCATTAACATTTAGGGTTACTATTGAGATATGGGTTGTTATTCCAGCCATATTTGTTTATTTATGTTACTAACCATGTTTTTTATTCCTCTTTGATTATTTTTCCCCCCTTTACTGTACTACCTCCCACTGTTGGTTTTCATTGTTATTTTCCATTTCGTCTTCCTATAATGTTTTGCCAAGGATCTTTTGAAGAAAGGGTTTTCTAGCTGCAAATTCTTTTAACTTTTGTTTATCATGGAAGGTTTTAATTTTATCTTCCATCCTGAAGCTTAAATTCGCTGGATACACAATTCTTGGTTGGAACCCAATTTCTTTCAGTGTTTGAAAAATGTTATTCCAGGATCTTCTAGCTTTCAGAGTCTGTGTTGAAAGATCAGCTGTTATCCTGATTGGTTTACCCCTAAATGTAATCTGCTTCCTTTCTCTTGTAGCTTTTAAAATTCTCTCTTTATTCTGTATGTTTGGCATCTTCATTATAATATGTCTAGGTCTTTATCTCTTATGATTTTGCACATTCGGCATCCTGTAGGCTTCTATGATTTGGGATTCTGTCTCATTCTTCATGTCTGGGAAGGTTTCTCATATTATTTCATTGAATAGATTGCTCATTCCTTTGTTTTGCACCTGTATACCTTCCTGTATCCCAATTACTCTTAAGTTTGGTCTCTTCATGTTATCCCATATTTCTTGGATTTTCTGCTCATGGTTTCTTAACAGTCTTGCTGAGCTGTCTATGTTCTTTTCAAGTTGAAATACTTTGTCTTCATTGTCTGATGTTCTATCTTCTACGTGATCTACTCTGCTGGTAGTATTCTCAATTGAATTTTTAAGTTGGTTTATTGCTTCCTGCATTTCTATGATTTCTGTTTGTTTTTTTAATAACCTCTATCTCCCTGTATAGTTGATCTTTTGCTTCTTGGATTTGTTTATGTAATTTATTGTTGAAGTGATCTTTCATTGTCTGATTTTGCTGTCTAATGTCTCCCTGTTGACTCAGATCATCGGAAGCAAGTATATCCTAAATTCTTTATCTGACATTCCATCTGCTGCAGATATTACCTCTTCTAATGTTGAGTTGACCTGCATTGCTTGTGGTCCTTTCTTTCCTTGTCTTTTCCTACTGTTCACGTTTTTTTCTGTTTGGTGGAACTTTTGTGTTATTGAATTTTACCCCTAAATGTTTATATTGCTATTGTATTCATGAAAAGTCTCCCTCACAGGTGTGGGCGGTGGCTCTGCCCCTCCTCCAATTGGGGCAATGTGCCTACCACACCAGCAGCCCTCTGGACCTGTTCTGCCGGTCGGTAGCCTGTCCGCCTACCTTGCAGGAGCGGGCAGTTGCTCTACCCCTCTTCGGGCGCTGGTCCTGTTCAGCCAGTGGGTCACAGGTCCACCTACCTTGCAGGCGCAGGTGTCGGCTCTGCCCCTCCGCGTGCCGCTGGGCCTCTTCTGTCTGTGGATTGCAGGGCTGTCTACATTGCAGGCGCGAGTGGCAGCTCTGCCCCTCCCTAAACCGGGGCGATATATCTACCAGGCTGGTAGGTTGCTGGGTCTGTTCTGCCAGAGGGTGAGAGGTCCACCTGCCTTCCAGGCACGGGCAGTGGCTCGGCCCCTCCCCAAACCTGGTTATGTGTCTAGCACCGTGGCGGGGCCTAGCGCCTGGTCTGTCGGTGTTCGCAGGTCTGCCTACTTCGCAGGCGCGGGGGCCGGCTCTGCTCCTCTGAAGGCAGCTGGGCCTCTTCTGCCGGTGGGTCACAGGTTCACCTATCTAGAAGTTGCAAGGGGTGTCTCTGCCCCTCCGCGGGTTGCTGGGCCTGTTCTCCCTTTGGGTCGCATGTCCGCGTTCCTTGCAGGCGCGCAGCGGCTCTGCCCAACCCCCAACCAGGGCGATGTGTTTTTTACGATTGCGGGCCGCTAGGCCTGTTCTACCGGTGGCTCGCAGGTCCGCCTACCTTACAGGCGCGGTTGGCGGCTCTGCCCCTCCCTTCTCCATGTGTTTTTAAAGTTAACAAATATGAGAATTCCTGTCTCCATTTCTCTGTACCCTATTCAGCACATGTATTTTTATATGCACATATAGAATCCTACCTGGTATCACACGTAGATACTTGTGAGGTTGCTGACTTGGCAAATACAAATTGTGAGAAGAGATCACTCCTCCTAAATGCTGTTGGAACTTACAAAACAAACTATGGGTGAGCTTCCTAGTAGAACAACATTATACTTAAATTGATGTTCAGAAAAGTGAAGATTTTTGGATTTGTGGATGATATATATTTCATGATGTATTTCGATTGGCATTTATATTGCTACATTTTAATGTATATATGTGTGTGTGTGTGTGTGTGTGTGTGTGTGTGTGTGCATATATATATGTATAAACTCTCCAGATTTTTCAAAATATGAAATGTATGTGTCTTATTATATACTCCCTAAATTCATTGATGTTAAGGAATGTGGATTTTTATTAAACTTTTCATAAGAATATTCTCTGGAATATTAATCCACCTGAAATATATATTTGTTTCCTAGTACTGAAAGCTAACTTCAGTGAATGGTGCATACAAATCCTAATATTGCTACAGTAAATGACTCAGTTTAACATCAATGCAAGTAGATTCCTATGGGACATGATATGTACTTTGACGTTCATTTTTATTCAAAACTGGTACATTAATATTTCTTCAGTTTTTGCACATAATAGAATACATTTTTCATTCACAAATTCACAATTTTATAGGATTTTTTTTCACTTTCAATTACTTCCTGCTTCAGAACATATGTATTCTCCCAGGTTTCGTGACTGTTGTTTTAATGAGACTTCTTTCCAAGCACATTATTTTTGATTTCCATAATCATTTTAGAAGCAAAACTCACAGACACTTCATGATAAACCATAACACTAATATTACCATTAGATGTATAACTGGTACGAATGATTGTATGAATATCAATATAAGTTTTCCAGTATATATCCAGATATCAATTCAATCCATTATTAAAATTTTGAACCAGTTATATTATTTATTCACAGTATGGTCTATTCATGCATTATCTCTATATTCGTATAACACAGCCTATACCTATTTGTACCCACAATACTAAATTATATGTCTTCAAAATCTTGCTCCCAGAAATGGTGGAAGAAATACTCATGTCATCTGATCTATATATACATTAATCACAGTAATATTGTGGAAACAAAAAGCAAGGTCACACTTATGATTGTACCAAATCCTAAATGGAAAGTGAGCATGGATTAAAAAAAAAAATCCATATCCAGGTTGCCTAATGCTCTCAAAGTGAATCCTATTGGTGACTACATATTTGTTTCTTCCTGAAATTACATATTCAACTTCAACCCTGTTGAAAATTTCTAATCCTATCACTCACTTTATACTTGTCCTGATTTCCTAATGTCTCTATTGATATCTGATTTCCTGTATTTTTTCCCCAGTTTATCACTGTGACTGACTCTTCACATGTGCTGACATTTACTTTCAGTCTCTACCCAAAACCCTATTGATAAAGATCTTTTGGTCCAAATTCTATACACACTCTTCATTCTAAACCTACCGAATATCTTCCTAATCCACCAACTATCCCTTTTGGACCAGATGTTCTCTTCGACATTCAATCATCCAAAAGACAAGATCCTATGCCACTGTATATCAATTTATCTGAGACACATGTGCAGAACATAATTGAAAGCTAAGAATCCCAATCATGGGGCCAATTCCCTTCTGTCCTTCAAAAATTACCTAGATTTCTTTTTTCATACTTATATTTCACCTATATATTCTTGAAAATATCGCAAAATCCCAATACCATTATTCATCCCAGAGAATGATTCCTAACCAAAATGGAACCTGTTATTAACCTTAACCATACAATGTTCCCTCAATCTAACTTTACAGAATAGGAGGGACAGAATTGGTCTTCCAATACAGGAATGTAGGGGATCTTCCACCTCTGAGAACCTCAAATTTCCATGCAGAAATGATCCCTGGAGAAGATTTAGGCAGCTATGAAGGACCTGAGAGAGCAAAAGTCATCTTCCATGGCAAACAACCCGGTCAGGATGAAGGGATGTGTCAGAATCAGCCTCACTCTTCTTAATGTAGAGAAGATGGACCAAACCAGGCCAGTGTGGACAGCTGTTCCCGGCTGCCTATGGTTGATATACAATTCTCAGTTGTGAAAGTATCACAGGAAATAGGGGCAGACTCCATCTCATGGGAACCTTGGAAGCAAATTTTAGGACAAAGTGGTTTCCAAAGCAGTGACCTCATTCAGTTCACAAAGGAGGTGACCTTCCTCACTTCCTTGGTGATAGAACTCTCTGAACTTGGGATCCAGGAAGCCAAGCAACCAGAGGCGGTCCCAGTACCATTCCCAGTGGGCTCACTTATTTGGATTTACAAAGAACAGAGTCAGTCTTTCTTGGTACCTACTGATGTGAGAATGGCCAAATTTCAGGAGAGCTCAGAAGAGGGGCCTTTCCTGAGAAAGCAGGTAGTTGCTCACAGCTGGCTCCTGACCACTTCGCAAATTTGGCCAAGGAGACCAGATCTGAGACAGGACAGGACATTTCAGGGAACATAATAAGGCCCACAAGTCAGAGGACACTCCGGATTGTCACAGACCTCTTTGGGGGAAGGAGGTGCCTTTGTGGGTGTGAGTGTGAGTTTGTGGTTTTGTCTCATGTTCTAAGAATAGGTAAAAAAGGTGGTTTGTTTGGTTTGGAGTGGACTGTTCCTAGTAAGTCGTTTCACAAAGTGAGTGTTTCTATGTCTGTGTATCCCACTGTGTCCGTGGTTGTCGACATTTGAAAAGAGAATTCATCAATGGATGTGTCCTGTTTAGTATAATCCTTCCCAGCATTCATCCTGCCCAATTGATGAATGGACTGTGGCTTCCCTTATGGATGGAAAACACCTACTAATTTCCTAAGTTCCTGTTTTCTTCCTAAATCTGGCCACTCTGCAGAATAGGCTCATGGTTTTGTGTCCAAGATATGTACCACCTCCAAGCTCTGTGACAAGGCCATGTAGTGGATAGCTAAAGGGAATGGCTAGCATCTCAAAAAACTCAGATATCTGTGTGACCAGGAAAGCCTCAGTGGAGAAACTCTGCTTTGGGCCTTTTGCTAACCAATTCTTCTCTTCCCCTGAATGTGAGGAAGGTCTTGGCCTCAGGACACAGTTTGTGAAGCCTGAATAAAACAGTTTTAAAATGGAATTAAATGGGCATCACCTGTGGCTCTTTGTTAATTGCTTTGGAAATGGATGTGTCTGAATCAGTCTCTTGGCCCTGTGTTAGGCTGTGGCTTAGGTTCTCAGCACCTGATGGATCTAAAGAATGATCCCATGTGTGCATCCAAAACCAAAATGGGAAAAAGATCAGTCATTGTTGATGAAGTCTCTCGCCTTCCTCTGTTAGGTTCCTTACCACCATTAAGTGAGAATAGGGATCCTTTGAATCAAATGAGTTCTTCAAAGCCCTGCAAAGGCAATTGCATACATGCTTGTGTTTTCTCATGACTCCACATCACATAAAAAAATCTATACCGACAGTCAGTAGGCCTCAAATTGGAGAAGCAGAGCAGTATTACTGGAAGGCATATTTGATCCCTCCTGGTTCACAGGAAGGGTGTACAATCCACCCTGACTTTAGGAAAATGATGGGCAAGCGAGCTTATTTGGACACTGTGTTGGGCTGCGCCCCTCATGGAAACATCCAGCCAGAGATTATGAGGAGTGTCTATATGGAAGAAGATGAGGGCCATGTGGGAGTGTTTTGGTTTTAACTGTGGTTATTTGTGTGGCAGTTGGAAGCGATGACTGGGTCCACCTGGGCTTGAACTCTGGTGTGATTCCCCATAGAGGCTAAGTCCTGAAACTGACCTCAGAGAAGTATTGCCATGAATTGTGTTGGGATATTAGGAGGCCACACATGGGAGTCGCCATTGGAAACAGAGATCTATTCCCAGCGTGGCTTTCCACAGAGCACTGGGAATCTCAGCCAGGGTATCACATAATTTTATTCTGAAACACTTGGCAGCCATAGTTGAGAGTCAAAACACAAATGCACTTAACATTGTAGACTTCAATGGGCCTGGCTTCATGTGGCATTTTGGCCACTTTTTTAGAAGCCTTAGCAGTTAGAGTTCTCCAGAGCTTTCATTGAAATGAGCTTCTTCACCATTTAATGATTACTGAGTTAAATGAAACACTCAGTGACTCCAACTTCAACCTTGAAAGATGGGCTCGATAAATACCATTAAATTTTTGAAATTCCCATATCTAGGAGGCAGAGGAGAACCATTGGATATCCTGTTGGTGATCATGAGTGTACCAGACAGTGCCTTGATTGGCTGGGTTTCACGAAAATGATGTAGAACAGAGATGCCAGTAAGTTGGAGCATGCTGAATAGTGGACCTAGAGCAAAGGTGGGCATGTGTGAGATAAAACATCTGTGGTGCTTCTATCTGGATTTGCCAATGGCTTCCAAATGCCTTGTGACTGACATGGTGTATCCAGCAGACCATTATATGTAAATGATTCTTGTTATATGGATAAGTTTCAGGGCAATGTTCAGAAACAGGTTGCTATGGTCAAGGTGGAAAGCTATGTTGGAAAGAAGCCTGGTTTGTGCATTCTCCTGCAGACCCTGTTCCACCACACGTGACAGAATTCCCTCCAGCACTGTGTCCCAGTTAAATTCCTTGTATTTCGTGAAGCAAATACTGAACTCCCAGTGCAGCAGCAAAAAACATCACAAAAATTGGAGGATGATCAAATATCTTCAGAGTCCACATGAGGAGACACTGATCCCCAAGTGGCCACAGTTGACCCAGAAAGAGAGAATTCATCAATGCTGCCTCATTTTCATTGGTAAATAAGAAAGCATCTACTCCAGGTCACATAGATGCAGACCCAGCTTTTATGGTCTCACTACAAACGAAGCTAAAGCTCCTGACAACAACATATATTTCAAGAGCCCAACATGTGAGGCAGTTTTTCCAGAAGTCTTTAGGATAGCAGAGCTCCATGTTTATGGAGTGTTTACATTGTCCCTTACTTTTGGAAACTCCCCTTCTACCTGCAAGGTTGTGAACTCCTGAGCATATTCAATTCCAGATATGTACTCACAGATTTTCTTACTCATCTTCTCTACATGTGTTACTTGGGACGAAGTTAAGGTCAAGGCATTGTTCTGGATGAGAGTCGGAAGATTTTTGTGTAGCACATATTTGCATACACATTGGATTCATTTTCCAATTTTCCTTTCGAAATACTGAATCCCTGACACTAACCCATACCCTACAAGACTCTGACAACTAATCCTAACTTGATGGAGAAAGTAAGCCAAACAGAATAGAAATACAAACACATCAGAGGAGCCATGGTGTACCGTTGGAATTGCCTTTTCCATTATATAGGGTAGGAGTTATAAATCTAGTCAATTTTTTTGTTGAAAGACTTGTCCATGTATTTTTAAACTTATCAAATATGTGAATTCCTGTCTCCCCCATTTCTCTGTATCCTATTCAGCACATATATTTTTATATGCACATATAGAATTGTACCTTGTATCACACATATATTCTTCTGAGGTGGATGACTTGGCAGATACAAATTGTGAGAAAAGTTCAGTCCTCCTAAACGCTGTTGGAACTGAAAATTCAACCTATGGGTGAGCTTTCTAGTTGAACAACATTATACATAAATCCATGTTCAGTAAAATGAATATTTTTGAATACGTGGATGATATATATTTCATGATGAATTTCGATTGGCATATATATTGCTAGTTTTTAATGTCTGTGTGTGTTTGTGTGTGTGTGTGTGTGTAGATATAGATATAGATATAGATATAGATATAGATATACACTGTCAAGATTTTTCAAAATATGAAATATATGTATATTTTGGCCACTCTTTGGGAAGCCTTACCTGTGAGAGTTCTCTAGAGCTTTCATTGAAATGAGGTTCCTCAACATTTAATGGTTCCTGAATTAATTGAAACCCACAGTGCCTCCAACTTCATCCTTGAAAAATTGCTCCATAAATACCTTGAAATTCCCCTGACCAGGTGGCACTGGAGAACATTTGGATGTATTGTTGCTGATCATGAGTGTACCAGACAGTGCCTTGACTGACTGGGTTTCACGAAAATTGTGTAGAACAGAGATGTAAGTAAGTTGGAGAGTGCTGAGAAGTGGGCCCAGAGCTGTGGTGTGCAGGTGTATAATAAAATATCTTTGGTGGGGCCATGTGAGTCTGCCATTAACTTCTAAATGGCTTGTGGCTTACATGGTGCAGCTAGCAGACCCTTATATGTAAAGGCATCTTGTTATAAGGAAAGGTTTCAGGACAATGTTCAGAATCAGTTTGCTATGGACAATGTTGCAAGTTATGTGCGATAGAAGCCTGTTTGGTGAATTCTCCTGTAGACCCTGACCCTCCACACGTGACAGAACTCCCTCCAGCACTGTGTCCCAGTTGAACTCCTTGTATTTCATGAAGGAAATACCAAAAGCCCAGTGCAGCAGCAAGAAACACCACGAAAATTGTAGGATGACCAATTGGCTTCACAGTCAAGACGGGGAGACACTTAGCCCTCCGTGGCCACAGTTTACCTTCAAAGGTAGGATTGAGCACTGCTGCCTCATGTTCTTTGGAAAATAAGAAACCATGTCCTCCAGGTCAGATAAATGAAGACCCATCTTTGATGGTATCACTACAAAGGAAGCTAAAGCTCCTGAAAAGAAAATATATTTCAAGTGCCCAACCTCAGAGGCAGTTTCTCAAGAAGTCTTTAGGCCAGCAGAGTTCCATGATTGTGGACTGTTTATCCTGTCCCTTAATTTTGAAAACTCCTCTAAAATATCCAAGCTTGTGAACTCCTGAGCATTTTCCATTCCAGATATGTATTCAGAGATTTTCTAACTCTTGTCCTCTAATTGTGTCTTACTTGGGGTGAAGGTAATGTCAAGGCATTGCTCTGAATGAGAGTGGAAAGATTTTTTGTAGTGCATATTTGCATAAACAATGGATTCATTTTCCTTTATTTTCATTTGAATTACTGAATCCATGACACTAAAGCATACCCTACTAGACTCTGACTACTAATGCTAATATGATGGAGAAAAATAACCCAAACAGAATAGAAATACAAGCAATTCAGAGGAGGCATAGTGTATAGTTGGACTTGCCTTTTGCATGATAAAGGGTAGTTGTTAAAAATCTGGTTAATTTTTAATTGAAATAGTTCTCCATGTGTTTTGAAAGGTATCAGATATGTGAATTCCTGTCTCCCTTTCTCTGTTGCCTATTCAGCACATGTATTTTTATATGCACAAATAGAATCCTACCTGGTACCACACGTACATTATTGTGAGGTGGCTGACTAGTCAGTTACAAATTTTGAGAAGAGATCACTCCTCCTAAATGCTGTAGGAACTGAAAATTCAACATTTGCGTGAGCTTCCTAGTTGAACAACATTACACATAAATCCATGTTCAGTAAAATAAAGATTTTTGGATCTGTGTATGATACGTATTTCATGATGAATTTTGATTGGCATATATATTGCTACTTTTTAATATCTCTGTATGTGTTTTGTGAAAAATCTACACTCTATAGATTATTCAAAATATGAAATATATGTGTCTTATTATACACTCCTTAATTTCATTCATGTTCATGTATGAGACCAAGGCTCATGCAACAGCAAAAGACATTTATTGAGGATCCAACCCAGCATGCTGGTGCTCTGTGCTCACTCAAGAAGGGAGAGCAGCCCAGATCCCCGAGCAGGGGTTGAGCAGTGCTTAAGTACACGATTTGGGGAGTGTGAGACTTTACATATATCACAGTCTCCATTAGCAGATCATCATACACTGTGGGAAAATGAAACAACAAATCCTAAACATGATTAGTTCATTCATTGGTTTGAACACGTCAGGCGGGAGTGATAGGTCAATTCTAAATCGGGGTACACATTGAAATTGATTGATTTAGGCCCTGCGATGCATATGTGGTAGGCCACACAGGGTCCTAGGTTATTAAACAACCAGGCGGTCAGGGGGAATATTTACTGGGCAGTCCAGAAATTGTCCTACAATTTACAGGAATTTCAGGTTTTGCGTGTAGCATGGAAACTTAAAAATACCTGGTCCTTTACATTTTAAATCAGGCCTTGAAGATTAGAAACTTTACAACACCCGGTCTTTTACACTTTAACTTTAACACTTTAATTTCAATTTCTTTTACCCTTACAGATCACTCCTGGTTCAGAAGAAGGGTGTCCAAGCCACCCTGACTTTAGGCAAATGAGGGGCAAGGGAGCTTATTTTGGACACTGTCTTGGGCTGTGCCCCTCATGGAAACCTCCAGCCATATGTTATGATGAGTGTCTTTATGGAAGAAGATGAGGGCCATGTAGGAGTGTTTTGGTTTTAATTGTGGTCATTTGTGTGGCGGTTGGAAGAGATGACTTGGTCCACCAGGGCTTGAACTCGGCTCTGATACTCCTTAGAGCCTGAGTTCTGGAACTCACCTGAGAGAAGTATTGCCATGAATTGTGTTGGGATTATAGGAGGCCACACATGAGATTAGCCCTTGGAAACTGAGATCTAGGCCCAGGGTGGCTTTCCACTGAGCACTGGGAATCTCAGCTAGGATAACACATGATTTTTTTACTGAAAGACTTGGAAGTCATAGTTGACACTCAAAACACACATGTACCTCACATTGTAGACCTCAATGAGCCTGGCTTCCTGTGACCTTCTGGCCACTCTTTGGGAAGCCTTGTCTGTGAGAGTTCTCCAGAGCTTTCATTGAAAAGAGCTTACTCACCATTTAATGGTTCCTGAATGAATTGAAACCCACAGTGCCTCCAACATCATCCTTGAAAAATGGCTACATAAATACCATGAAATTTTTAATATTCCCATGACCAGGTGGCACTGGAGAAACTTTGGATGTCCTGTTGCTGATCATGAGTGTACCAGACAGTTCCTTGATTGACTGGTTGTCATGAAAATGGTATAGAACCGAGATGTCATAAGTTGGAGCCTGCTGAGTATTGGGGCTAGAGCAGTGGACTATATGGTTGTGAATAAATATCTGTTGTGGGACCACGTGGATCGGCCATTGGCTTCCAAAATACTTGTGACTGACATGGTGCAGGCAGCAGACCCTTATATGTAAAGGCATCTTGTTATATTGAGAGGATTCAGGGCAATGTTCAGAATTCGGTTGCTATAGTCAAGGGGGAAAGCTATGTGGGATAGATCCATGTTTCGAAAATTCTCCTGAAGACCCTGACCAATCACACGTGACAGAGCTCCCTCCAGAATTGTGTGCCAGTTGAACTCCTTGTATTTCATTAAACCAATTCCAAACTCCCAGTGCAGCAGTAAGAAACACCACGAAAATGGAGGATGACCAAACGGCTTCACAGACCACACGGGGAGAAACTTAACTCCCAGTGGCCACAGTTTACCAAGAAAAAGAGAATTCAGAATTGCTGTCTCATGTTCATTAGAAAATAAGGAACCATTTCCTCCAGGTCACATAGATGCAGACCCACATTTGATGGTGTCACAACAAAGGAAGCTAAATCTCCTGACAACTTCATATATTTCATGTGCCCAACCTGAGAGGCATTTTCTCAAAGAGTCTTTAGGCCAGCAGAGCTCCAAGTTTGTGGAGTGTTTAACCTCTCCCTTACTTTTGGAAACTGCTCTACCACCTCAAATGTTGTGAACTCCTGAACATTTTCAGTTCCACATATGTAATCACAGGTTTTCGAACTCCTCTCCACTAATTGTGTCTTACTTGGAGCGAAGTAAATGTCAAGGAATTGTTCTGGATGAGAGTGGCAAGATTTTTGTGTAGCACATATTTGCATACACATTAGATTCATTTTTCTATTTTCATTTGAAATAATGATCCCTGACACTAACACATACCCTAATAGACTCTGACTACTAATGCTAATATGATAGATAAAAAGAAACGTAACAGAATAGAAATACAGGCCTTTCATAGGAGGCATGGTATATACTTGGATTTGCCTTCGGCTTTATCAAGGGTATGTATTATAAATCTTGTCAAATTTTAATTGTAATATTTCTCCATGAGTTTTACATATATATATATATTTATATATATACACTCTCTAGATTTTTCAAAATATGAAAAAAATGTGTCTTATTAAACACTCTCTAAATTCATTCATATTCATGTATGTGGATATATAATCAACTTTTCACAAGATTATTCTCAGAAACATTCAACCACCTGAAATACATATTTGTTTCCTCGTCCTGAGAACTAACTTCAGTGAATGGTGCTTACAAATCCTAATATTTCTACAGTAACTGACACAGTTTATCATCAAAGCAAGTAGATTCCAATGGACATGATGTGTATATTGATGTTCATTTTAATTCAACACTGGCACATTACAATTTCTTCTGTTTATGCACATCATAGGATATATATTTCCTCCACAGGTTAGCAAATATACAGGCATTTGTTTCACTTTCAATCACTTCCTGCTTCAGAACACATGCATTCCTCCGTGTTTCTTGACTGGTCTTTTCATGAGACTTCTTTCCAAACACATTATTTTCGATTTCCTTTATCAGTTTTGAAGCAAAACTGAAACAGACTTCATGATAAACCATCACTCTAAAATCATCATAAGATGTATAACTGGTTGGAATGAATGATTATATATCAATAAAAGATTTTTTATACATTTTCTGATATCAATTCAATACATTATTTAAAGTGTAACCAGTTATATTATTTATTCACATTATGGTCTATTCATGCATTATCTCTATATTCATAGACACAGGGTACACCTCGTTGTACCCCCAATACTAATTTATACATTTTTAAAATATTGCTCCCAGAAATGGTGGAAGAAATACTCATGTCACCTGATCTACATATGCATGTTATCACAGTAATATTCTGGACACAAAATGCAAAAGTCACACGTATGATTGTACCAAAGCCTAAAGGGAAACTCAACATGGATTACTAAAAACATCCATGACCAGGTTGCCTAATGCTCTCAAATGTCAATCCTATTGGTGACTACATATTTGTTTCTTCATAAGATTATATATTCAACCTCAAAACTGTTGAAAATGTTTAATTTTTTTCACTCACTTGATACTCTTTGACTGATTTCCTAATGTCTCTATTGATATCTACTTTCCTACATATTTTCCCCAGTTTAACATTGTGACTGACCCTTCACATGTGCTGACATTGACATTCACTCTCTAACGGAAACACTATTGCTAATGAACTTTGGTCCAAATCCTATACTAGCTCTTCTTCCGAAACATACTGACTATCTTCCTGATCCTATCGACTATCACTTTTTGAGTGGATGTTCTCTACTGCATTCAATCATCCAAGGTGCAAGGTCCTATGCCATTGTATATCGATTTTTCTGAAACATGTATGCAGAACGTAATTCAAAGCTACGTATCGCAATCAGTTGCCCAATGCACTTTTGAGCTTCAAATCTTACCTAGATTTCTGTTTTCATACGTATATTTCATCTCTATATTCCTATAAATATTGCAGGTTCCCAAGATCATTATTCATTCTGCAGAATGATTCCTTATCCAAATCAAACCTGCTATTTACGATAACCATACACGGTTGCCTCAATCTAACATTACAAAAGAGCAGGGACAGAGTTCGTCTCACAATACAGGAATGTAGGGTATCTTCAAACTGCTGAGAACCTGAAAGTTCGATGCAGAAATAATCCCTGGATAAGATGTCAGCAGCTCTGAAGGACCTGTGAGAGCAAAAGCCATCTTCAATGGTAAACAATCTAGACAGGAAAAAGGAATGTGTATGCATCAGACTCTCTCTTTGTAAGGTAGAGAAGAAGGACGTAACCAGGCCTGCGTGGTGAGCTGTTCTCAGGTGCCTATTTTGATATACCATTGAAACTAGTCAAATTGTCAAAGGAAGTAAGGGCAGCCTCCATCCAATGTGACCCTTGGAAGCAATGGTTAGGGCAAAGTTGTTGCCAAGGCAGTGACCTCATTCAGTTCCTGAAGGAAGTGACCTACCTAACTTCCTTGGTGATGGAACACTCTGAAATTTTGATGCAAGAAGCCAGGCACCGAGAGCCAGTCCCAGTCCCAGTCCCAGTGCGCTCACTTGTTTGGATTTACCAAGTACAGAGTCAGACCTTCTTGGTACCTACTGATGTGAGGATGGCCAAATGCCAGGAGAGCTCCGAAGAGAAGCCTTTCCTGAGATAGCAGGTAGTGGCTAGCAGTTGGCTCCTCACAGCATCACAGAGTTTGCCAAGGAGACAAGATCTGAGACAGGAGAGGTCATTTTGTGGAGAACATAGTATGGCCCACCAGTAAGAGGACACTCCGGATAGTCACAGACCTACTTTTGGGAAGGAGTTGCCTTTGTTTGTGGATGGAGTTTGCGGTTTTGTCTCATGTTCTGAGAATAGGTAGGAAATGTGGTTGGTTTTGTTTGGAGTCGACTGTTTCTAGTAAGTCTTTTGACAAGGCGACTTTCTATGTCTGTGTATCCACTGTGTCCGTGGTTGTCGACATTAGAAAAGAGAATGCATCAATGGAGGTGTCCTGTCTAGTAGAAAGCTTCCCAGCATTTATCCTGCACAATTGATGAATGGACCGTGGTATGCCTTATGGATAGGAAACACCTACTAACATCCTAAGTTCCTGTTTTCTTCCTGAATTCTGGCCACTCTCCAGAATAAGCTCATGATGTATTGTCCAAGATATGTACCACCTCCAAGCTCTGTGACATGTCCATGTTCTTGATAGCTGAAGGGAATGGGAACATCTCAGAAAACTCAGATATCAGTGTGAGCAGTAAAGTCTCAGTGGAGAAACCCTGCTTTGGTCCATTTGCTTACCTATGGTTCTGTTGCCTTGAATGTCAGGAAGGTCTTTGCATCATGCCACCCCTTTGTGAAGCCTGAAGAAACAGATTTCAAATGGAAATGAATGTGCATCACCTGTGGCTCTTTGCTTAATTGCTTTGGAAAAGGATGTGTCTTAATCAGACACTAGGCTCTGTTTGAGGCTGTGGATAAGATTCTCAGCTCCTGATAGATGTAAAGAAGATCCCATGTGTGCATCCAAAACCAAAATGGCAAAAAGATCAGTCATTGTAGATGAAGTCTCCCGCCTTCCTCCGATAGGTTCCTGACCTCCATCAAGTGAGAATAGGGATTTTTTTTGGGTCAAATGAGTTCTTCAAAGTCCTGCAGAAGTACTTGGGTTCTCTCATGATGCCAAATCACATAATGAATCTGTACCTGACTGTCAGTAGGCCTCAAATTGGAGAAGCAGAGCAGCGTTAACTGCAGGCTTTTTTGATCACTCCTGGTTCACAGGAAGGGTGTCCAGGCCACCATGAATTTAGACAAATGAGTGGCAAGGGTGCATATTTTGGACACTGTCTTGGCTGCGCCCCTCATGGAAACCTCCAGCCAGAGTTTATAATGACTGTCTATATGGATGAAGATGAGGGACATGTGGGAATGTTTTGGTTTTAATTGTGGTCATTTGTGTGGCAGTTGGAAGAGATAACAGGGTCCACATGGGCTTGAACTCTGGTGTGATTCCTCTTAGAGACTGAGTTCTGGAACTGACCTCAGAGAAGTGTTGCCATGAATTGTGTTGGGATTTTAGGAGGCCACGCATAAGAGTTGCCCTTGAAACTTGAGATCTAGGCCCAGGGTGGCTTTCCACAGAGAACTGAAATTCTCAGCAAGGATATCGCATGATTTTATTCTGAAAAACTTGGCAGCCATAGTTAAGAGTCAAAAGACACATGGACCTCCCGTTGTAGACCTCAATGGGCCTGGCTTCATGTGACCTTTTGGCCACTGTTTGGGAAGCCTTGCCTGTGAGAGTTTTTCAGGGCTTTCATTGAAATGAGAGTCCTCCCAATGTAATGGTTCCTGGAATAATGGAAACCCCAAAGTGCCTCCTACTTCATTCTTGAAAAATGGATAGATAAATACCATGATGTTTTTGAAATTCCCAATGACCAAGTGGCACTGGAGAACCATTGGTTGTTCTCTTGCTGATCATTAGTGTTACAGACAGTGCCTTGATTGGCTGGGTTTCATGAAAATGGTGTGGAACAGAGATGCCAGTAAGTTGGAGCCTGCTGAGTAGTGGGCCTAGAGCAGTGGTGGGCAGGTGTGTGATAATACAACTGTGGTGTGGCCATGTGGATCAGCCATTGGCTTCCAAATAGCTTGTGACTGACTTGGTACAGCCAGCAGACTATTATATGAAAAGGCATCTTGTTATATGGAGAGGTTTCTGGGCAATGTTCAGAATCAGGTTGCGATGGTCAAGGGGGCAAGCTATGTGGGATAGAACCCTGGTTGGTGAATTCTCCTGCAGACCCTGACCCAACACACGTCACAGAACTCCCTCTAGCACTATATCCTAGTTGAACTCCTTGTATTTCGTGAAGCAAATACCAAACTCCCAGTGCAGCAGCAAGAAACACCACAAAAAGTTCAGGATGACCAAATGGCTTCACAGTTCACTCAGAGAGACACTAAGCTTCCAGTGGCCACAGTTTACCAACAAAGAGAGAAATCAACACCGGTACCTAATGTTCAATGGAAAATAAGAAACGATATCCTCCAGGTCACATAGATGCAGATCCAGCTTTGATGGTCTCACCAGAAATGAAGCTAAAGCTCCGGACAACAAGATATATTTCATGTGTCCAAACTCAGAGGCAGTTTCTCAAGAAGGCTTTTGGCCAGCAGAGTTCCATGTTTGTGGAGTGTTTACGCAGTCACTTACTTTTGGAAACTCCTCTACCACCTCCAAGGTTGTGAACTCCTGAGCATTTTCCATTCCAGATATGTATTCACAGATTTTCTAACTCTTCTCTTCAAATTGCATCTTACATAGGGTGAAGATAATGTCAATGGATTTTTCTGGATGAGAGTGGGAAGACTTTTGTGTAGGACATATTTGCATACATATTGGATTCATTTTCCAATTTTCCATTTGAAATACTGAATCCCTGACACTAAACCATACCCTACTAGTGTCTGACTACTAATCCTAATATGAGGCAGAAAAATAACCCAAACATAATAGAAATACAAACAGTTCAGAGGAGGCATGGTGTATAGTTGGACTTGCCTTTTGCATTATAAAGGTTAGGAGTAATTAATCTAGAGAATTTTTGTTGCAATAGTTGTCCATGTGATTTTAAAGATAACAAATATGTGAATTCTTGTCTCTCTTTCTCTGTAGCCTACTCAGCACATATATTTTTATATGCACATAGAGAATCCTACCTGGTACTACACGTACATTCTTGTGAGGTGGCTGACTTGGCAGATAAAAATTGAGAGAAGAGATCACTCCTCATAAACGCTGTTGGAACTGAAAATTCAACCTATGGGTGAGCTTCCTAGAGAACAAAATTATACACAAATCTTTGTTCAGTAAAATGAATATTTTTGGATCTGTGGATGATATATATTTCATGGTGAATTTTGATTGGCATATATTGCTATTTTTAATGTCTCTGTGTGTGTGTGTGTGTGTGTGTGTGTGTGTGTGTGTGTGTGTATATATATATATATACACTCTCTCCATATTTTTCAAAATATGAAATATATGTGTCTTATATACACTTCCTAATTTCATTCATGTTCATGAACGTGGATTTATAACCAACGTTTCACAAGATTATTCTCAGAAAATTTTATCCACCTGAAATACATATTTGATTCCTAGTGCTGAAAACTAACTTCAGTGAATGGTGCATACAAATCCTAACATTTCTACAGTAACTGACACAGTTTATCATCAATGCAAGTAGATTCCTATGGGACATGATGTGTATATCGACGTTCATTTTTATTCAACACTGGGACATTACAATTTCTTCAGTTTATGCACATCATAGGATATATATTTCCTCCACAATTTAGCAAATTTATAGGGATTTGTTTCAATTTCAATCACTTCCTGCTTCAGAACACATGTTTTCCTCCATGTTTCTTGACTGATCTTTTCATGAGATTTCTTTCCAAACACATTATTTTCAATTTCCTTTATCACTTTTAAAGCAAAACGGACACACACTTTATGATAAACCATAACTATAATATCACTATTAGATGTATAACTGGTTGGAATGAATGATTTTATATCAATAAAAGATTTCTTATATATTTTCTGATATCAATTCAATACATTTTGTAAAGTGGAACCAGTTATATTATTTATTCACAGTATGGTCTATTCATGCATTATCTCTATATTAATAAACACAGGTTACACCTCTTTGTATCCCCAATACTAATTTATACATCTTCAAAATATTGCTCCCAGAAATGGTGGAAGAAATACTCATATCACCTGATCTACATATGCATGGTATCACAGTAATATTCTGGACACAAAATGCAAAAGTCACACGTATGATTGTACCAAAGCCTAAATGAAAACTGAACATGGATTACTAAAAACATCCATGACCAGGTTGCCTAATGCTCTCAAATGTCAATCCTATTGGTGACTACATATTTGTTTCTTCCTAAGATTATATATTCAACCTCAATACCATTGAAAATGTCTAATTTTTTCACTCACTTTGTACTTTTCCTGATTTCCTAATGTCTCTATTGATATCTACTTTCCTACATATTTTCTCCAGTTCAACATTGTGACTGACCCTTCACATGTGCTGACATTGACATTCACTCTCTAACCGAAACCCTATTGCTTATGAACTTTGGTCCAAATCCTATACTCACTCTTCTTCCGAAACATACTGACTATCTTCCTGATCCTATCAACTATCCCTTTTTGAGTGGATGTTCTCTACTACATTCAATCATCCAAGGTACAAGGTCCTATGCTATTGTATATCGATTTTTCTGAAACATGTATGCAGAACGTAATTCAAAGCTACGTATCACAATCAGTTGCCCAATGCACTTCTGAGCTTCAAATCTTACCTAGATTTCTGTTTTCATACTTATATTTCATCTCTATATTCCTATAAATATTGCAGGTTCCCAAGACCATTATTCATCCCGCAGAATGATTCCTAACCCAAATCGAACCTGTAATTAACCCTAACCATACACTGTTGCCTCAATCTAAAATTACAAAAGAGCAGGGACAGAGTTCATCTTACAATACAGTAATGTAGGGTATCTTCCAACTGCTGAGAACCTCAAAGTTCGATGCAGAAATGATCCCTGGAGAAGATGTAGGCAGCTATGAAAGATCTGAGAGAGCAAAAGCCATCTTCCATGGCAAACAACCTGAACAGGATGAAGGGATGTGTATGCATCAGCCTTTCTCTTCTTAATGTAGAGAAGATGGACCTAACCAGGCCTGCGTGGAGAGCTGTTCCCAGGTGCCTATTTTGATATACCATTTTAACTAGTCAAATTGTCACACAAAGTAGGAGCAGCCTCCATCTAAAGGGACCCTTGGAAGAAACTGTTAGGACAAAGTTGTTGCCAAGAGAGGGACCTCATTCAGTTCCTGAAGGAAGTGACCTAGCTAACTTCCTTGGTGATGGAACTCTCTGAAATTTTGATGCAAGAAGCCAGGCACCGAGAGCCAGTCCCAGTCCCAGTCCCAGTGCGCTCACTTGTTTGGATTTACCAAGTACAAGTAAGACTTTCTTGGTACCTACTGATGTGAGGATGGCCAAATGCCAGTTGAGCTCTGAAGAGGGGCCTTTTCTGAGATAGCAGGTAGTGGCTAACTGCAGGCTCCTCACAGCATCACAGAGTTGGCCAAGGAGACATGATCTGAAAGTGGAAAGGCCATTTCGAGAGGAACATAGTATAGCCCACCAGTCAGAGGACACTCTGGATAGTCACAGACACACTTTTGCGAAGGAGGTGCCTTTATGTGTGTGGGTGTGAGTTTATGGTTTTGTCTCATGTTCTGAGAATAGGTAGAAAAGGTGATTGGTTTGGTTTGGAGTCGACTGTTTCTAGTTACTCTTTTGACAAGGCAAGTGTTTCTATGTCTGTGTATCCACTGTATCCGTGGTTTTAGACATTAGAAAAGAGAATGCATCAATGGAGGTGTCCTGTCTAGTAGAAAGCTTCCCAGCATTCATCGTTCACAATTGATAAATGGACTGTGGTTTGCCTTATGGATAGGAAACAACTACTAACTTCCTAAGTTCCTGTTTTCTTCCTGAATTCTGGCCACTCTCCAGAATAAGCTCATGATTTATTGTCCAAGATATGTACCACCTCCAAGCTCTGTGACATGTCCATGTTCTTGATAGCTGAAGGGAATGGGAACATCTCTGAAAACTCAGATATTAGTGTGAGCAGTAGAGTCTCAGTGGAGAAACCCTGCTTTGGTCCATTTGCTTACCTATGGTTCTGTTGCCTTGAATGTCAGGAAGGTCTTTGCCTCAGGCCACCCCTTTTAGAAGCCTGAAGAAACAGTTTTCAAATTTAAATGAATGGGTATCACGTGTGGCTCTTTGCTTAATTGCTTTGGAAAGGGATGTGTCTTAATCAGACACTAGGCCCTGATTGAGGGGGTGGCTAAGATTCTCAGCTCCTGATAAATCTAAAGAAGATCCCATTTGTGCATCCAAAACCAAAATGGCAAAATGATCAGTCATTGTGGATGAAGTCTCTTGTCTTCCTGTGTTAGGTCCTGAACTCCATCAAGTGAGAATAGGATTCCTTTGGGTCAAATGAGTTCTTCAAAGTCCTGCAGAAGTGCTTGGGTTCTCTCATGATGCCAAATCACATAAGCAATCTATACCTGACATTCAGTAGGCCTCAAATTGGAGAAGCAGAGCAGTATTAACAGCAGGCCTATATGATCACTCCTTGTTCACAGGATGGGTTTCCAGGCCACCCTAAATTTAGACAAATGAGGGGTAAGGGTGCATATTTTGGACACTGTCTTGGGCTGCGCCCCTCATGGAAACCTCCAGCCAGAGTTTATGATGAGTGTCTATATGGATGAAGATGAGGGCCATGTGGAAATGTTTTGGTTTTAATTGTGGTCATTTGTGTGGCGGTTGGAAGAGATGACTGGGTCTACATGGGCTTGAACTCTGGTGTGATTTCCCTTAGAGACTGAGTTTGGGAACTGACGACAGAGACGTATTGCCATGAATTGTGTTGGGATTGTAGGAGGCCCCACATGAGAGTTGCCCTTGAAACCTGAGATCTAGGCCCAGGATGGATTTCCACAGAGAACTCAAAATCTCAGCAAAGATATCACATGATTTTATTCTGAAAAACTTGGCAGCCATAGTTAGAGTCAAAAGACACATGGACCTCACGTTGTAGACCTCAATGGGCCTGGCTTCATGTGACCTTTTGGCCACTGTTTGGGAAGCCTTGCCTATGAGAGTTCCTCAGAGCTTTCATTGAAATTAGCTTCCTCCCCATGTAATGGTTCCTAGATGAATGGAAACCCCAAAGTGCCTCCAACTTCATTCTTGAAAAATGCATAGATTAACACCATGAAATTTTTGAAATTCCCAATGACCAGGTGGCACTGGAGAACCATTGGATGTCCTGTTGCTGATCATAAGTATAACAGACAGTGCCTTGATTGACTGGGTTTCATGAAAATTGTGTAGTACAGAGATGTCAGTAAGTTGGAGGCTGCTGAGTAGTGGGCCTAGAGCAGTGGTGGGCAGATGTGTGGTAATACATCTGTGTTGTGGCCATGTGGATCTGCCATTGGCTTCCAAATGGCTTGTGACTGACTTGGTGCAGCCAGGAGACCATTATATGAAAAGGCATCTTGTTATATGCAGGGGTTTCAGGACAATGTTCATAATCAGGTTTCTATGGTCAAGGCGGTAAGCAATGTGGGATAGAAGCCTAGTTGGTGCATTTTCCTGCAGAGCCTGACCCACCACACGTTACAAGACTCCCTCAAGCACTGTGTGCCAGTTGAACTCCTTGTATGTCATGAAGCAAATACCAAACTCCCAGTGTAGCAGCAAGAAACACCACGAAAAGTGGAGGATGACCAAATGGCTTCAAAGTCCACACGGGGAGTCACATTGCCCGAAGTGGCCACAGTTTACCTACAAAGAGAGACTTCAGCACTGGTGCCTCATGTTCATTGGAAAATAAGAAACCATGTCCTCTAGGTCACATAGATGCAGACCCAGCTTTGATGGTCTCACAACAAAGGTAGGTAAAGCTCCTGACAAAAACATATATTTCAAGTGCACAACCTCAGGGGCAGTTTCTCAAGAAGTATTTAGTCCAGCAGAGCTCCATGTTTGTGAAGTGTTTACCCTGTTCCTTACTTTTGGAAACTCATCAACCACTTGCAAAGTTGTGAAATCATGAGCATATTCAATTCCAGATATGTACTCACAGATTTTTTACCTCTTTTCATATAATTGTGAATTACTTAAGGTGAGGGTAAGTCAAGGCATTGTTCAGGATGAGAGTGGAAAGATTTTTTGTATCACAATTTTGCATACACTTTGGATTAATTTTCCTAGTTGAACAACATTATACATAAATCCATGTTCAGTATAATAAATATTTTTGCATCCGTGGATGATATATATTTCACTATGAATTTCAATTGGCATACATATTGCTACTTTTTAATGTCTTTGTTTTTTTGTATATATATATATATATATCTCCTATCCAGATTTTTCAAAATATATGTGTTTTATTATACACTCTCTAAATTCTATTATGTTCATATATGTGGATGTATAATCAACTTTTCACAAGATTATACTCAGAAATATTCATCCACCTGAAATACATATTTGTTTCCTAATACAGACAACTAACTTCAGTGAACGATGCATACAAATCCTAATATTTCTTCAGTAACTGACTCAGTTTTACATCAATGCAAGTAGATTCCTATGGGGCATGACATGTATTTTGACGTTCATTTTTATTCAAGACTTGTACGTTGCTATTTCTTCAGTTTATGCACATAATATGATATATATTTCATCCACAAGTTAGCATATTTATAGGCATTTGTTTCACTTTCAATCACTTCCTGCTTCAGAACAAATGTATTCCTCCATGTTTCTTGACTGGTCGTTTCATGAGACTACTTTCTAAACACATGATTTTTGAATTACATAATCACTTTTGAAGCAAAAATCACACCCTTCATGATAAACCATAACCATAATATTACCATTAGATGTATAACTAGTTGGAATGAATGATAGTATTTCAATATAAGATTTCTTATATATTTTAAGATATCAATTCAATCCATTATTTTATGTAGAACTAGTTATATTATTAATTCACAGTGTGGTCTACTCATGCATTTTCTCTAGATTCATATACACAGGGTACATCTCTTTGTACCCCCAATACTAATTTATACATCTTCAAAATATTGCTTCAAAAAATGGTGGAAGAATTACTCATGTAACCTGATCTACATATATATTTTATCACAGTGATATTCTGGACACAAAACGCAAGGCTCACACTTATGTTTGTACCATAGCCTAAATGGAAATTGAACATGTATTACTATAAACATCCATGTCCAGGTTGTCTAATGCTCAATATCAATCCTATTGGTGACTACATATTTGTTTCTTCCTAAGATTATATATTCAAACTCAACCCTGTTGGAAATGTCTAATCCTATCACTCACATTATACTTTGCCTTATTTCCTAATGTGTCTATTGATATCTGTTTTCCTACATGTTTTCCCCTGTTCATCATGTGACTGACTCTTCTCATGTGCTGACATTTACATTCACTCTCTAACCAAAAACCTATTACTAATGAAATTTGTTCCAAAACCTATACTCACTCTTCTTCCTAAACCTACTGACTATCCCAGTTTGAGTGGATGTTCTCTTCTACATTCAATCATCCAAGGTACAAGGTCTTTTGCCATTCGATATCGAATTATGTGAGACAACTGTTCAGAATGTAATTCAAAGCTAAGTATCCCAATCAAGGGCAAAATGCCCTTCTGGGCTTCAAGTCTTACCTAGATTTCTGTTTTCATACTTATATTTCACCAATATATTCTTATAAATATTGCATGTTCCAATACCATTATTCATCTCACAGAATGATTCCTAACCCAAATGGAACATGTTATTAACCCTAAGAATGCACCGTTCCCTCAATCTAATTTTACAGAAGAACAGGGACAGAGTTTGACTTACAATACAGAAATGTAGGTGATCTTCCACCTGCTGAGAACCTCAAAGGTCCATGTAGAAATGATCCCTGGAGAAGATGTAGGCAGCTATGAAAGACTTGAGACAGCAAAAGTCATCTTCCATGGCAAACATCCTGGTCAGGATGAAAGGATATGTCGGAATCAGCCTCTCTCTTCTTAATGTAGAGAAGATGGACCAAACCAGGCCTGTGTGGAGAGCTGTT
Source organism: Callospermophilus lateralis (assembly GCF_048772815.1). Lineage (NCBI taxonomy): Eukaryota > Metazoa > Chordata > Mammalia > Rodentia > Sciuridae > Callospermophilus > Callospermophilus lateralis. The sequence continues at coordinate 185,230 of NW_027512742.1, forward strand.
CCAGGAGCCTATGGTTGATCTACCATTCTAACTTGTGAAAATTTCAAAGGAAGTAGGGGCAGCCTCCGTTTCATTGGTCAATTGAAAGCAACTGTGAGGACAAAGTGTTTGCCAAGGCAGTGACCTCATTCAGTTCCTTAAAGAAATGACCACACCTCACACTTTTGGTGATGGAACACTGTGAACTTTTGATCCAGGAAGCCAGGAACCCAGAGTCAGTCCCAGTCCCAGTCCCATTGGGCTCGCTTGTTTTGATTGAACAAGGACAGAGACATTATTTTTTGGTCCTACTGTTGTGAGGATGACCAAATGCCAGGAAAGCTCTGAAAACTGGCCTTTCCAGAGAAAGCAGGTAGTGGCTCATCGCGGACTCCTGACAACTTCACAGAGTTGGCTAAGGAGACCAGATCTGAGACAGGACAGGCCATGTTGGGGGAATATATTATGGCCCACGAGTCAGACCACCCTCTGGATAGTCACAGACCTACTTGGGGGAAGGAGGTGCCTTTGTGGTTGTGGGTGTGAGTTTTTGGTTTTGTCTCATGTTCTGAGAATAGATAGGAAAGGCGGTTTGTTTGGTTTGGTATGGACTGTTTCTAGTAAGTCATGTGACAAGGCGAGTGTTTCTATGTCTGTGTGTCCCACTGTGTCCGTGGTTGTAGACATTAGAAAATAGAATGCATCAATGGATGTGTCCTGTCTAGTAGAAAGCTTCCCAGTATTCATCCTGCCCAATTTATGATTAGGCAGAAGATTGCCTTATGCATGGGCAACACCTGCTATCTTCCTAATTTCCTATTTTCTTCCTGAATTCGGGCCACACTCCAGAATAGGCTCATGGTTTTGAGTAAAAGATATGTACCACTTCCAAGCTCTGTGATATGGCCATGTACTGGATAGCTGAAGGGACTGGCGAGCACCTCAGAAAACTCAGATATCAGTTAGACCAGAAAAGTCACAGTGGAGAAACCCTGCTTTGGGCCTTTTGCTTACCTATTTTTCTTTTGCCCTGAATGTCAGGAAGGTCTTTGCCTCCAGCCACCCCTTTGTGAAGCCCTTAGAAACAGTTTTCAAATGGAAATGAATGGGCATCACCTGTGGCTCTTTGCTTAATTGCTTTGGAAAGGGATGTGTCGGAATCAGCCTCCTGGCCCTGTGTGAGGCTGTGGCTTAGATTATCAGCACCTGATGAATCTAAAGAAAGATCCCATGTGTGCATCCAAAATCAAAGGGCAAAAATTGCAGTCATTGTGGATGAAGTCTCTAGCTTTCCTCTGTAAGGTTTCTCACTTCAATCAAGTGAGAATAGGGATCCTTTGGGTCAAAAGAATTCTCCAAATCCCTGCAAAAGCTTGCCCATGTGTGCTTGGATTTTCTCATGACTCCAAATCACATAAAGAATCTAAACCCCACAGTCAGAAAGCCTCAAATTGTAGAAGTGGAAAAGTATTAATGGCAGACCTATTTGATTACTCCTGGTTCACATGAAGGGTGTCCAGGCCACTGAGATTTTAGGCAAATGAGGGACAAGGGAGCTTATTTTGGACACTGTCTTTGACTGCGCCCCTAATGGAAAACTCCAGCCAAAGGTTATGAAGAAGATGAGGGCCGTGTGGGAGTGTTTTGATTTTAATTGTGGTCATTTGTGTGGCAGTTGGAAGAGATGATTGGGTCCACCTGGGCTTGAACTCTGGTGTGATTCCCCTTAGAGACTGAGTTCTGGAACAGACCTCAGAGAAATATTGCCATCAATTGTTTTGGGATTTTAGAAGACCACACATGAGAGTGACCATTGGAAACTGAGATCTAGGCCCAGATTGACTTTCCACAGATCACTGGGAATCTCAGTGAGGAAATCACATTATTTTATTCTGAAAAACTTGGCAGCCATTGTTGAGAGTCAAAAAAACACATGGACCTCACATTGTAGAACTCAATAGGCCTGGCTTCATGCGACCTTTTGGCCACTCTTTGGGAAGCCTTGCCCTTGAGAGTTCCCCAGAGCTTTCATTGAAATGAGCTTCCTCACCATTTAACAGGTCCTGAATATATTGAAACCCACAGTGCCTCCAACATCATCCTTGAAAAATGGCTAAACAGATACCATGAAATTTTTGAAATTCCCAAGACCAGGTGGCACTGGAGAACCTTTGGATGTCCTGATGCTGATCTTGAGTACACCAGACAGTGCATGGATTCACTAGGTTTCATGAAAATTGTGTTGAATAGAGATGCCAGTACGTTGGAGCCTGCTGAATAGTGGGCCTAGAACAGTGCTTGGCAGGTGTGTGATAAAACATGTGGTGGGGCAATGTGGATCTGCATTTGGCTTCCAAATGGCTTGTTACTGACATGGTGCAGCCAGTAGATACTTCTGTGTAAAGGTATCTTGTTATATGGAGAGCTTTCAGGGCAATGTTCAGAATCAGGTTGCTATGGTCAAGGGGGCAAGCTATGTGGGATAGAAGCCTGGTTGGTGCATATTCCTGCAGACCCTGACCTACCACTCGTCACAGAACTCCCTCCAGCACTGTGACACAGTTGAACTCCTTGTATTTCGTGAAGCAAATACCAAATCCCCAATGCAGCAGCAACAAACACCACAAAAATTGGAGGATGACCAAATGGCTTCACAGCCCACACTGGGAGACACTTAGCCCCCAGTGTCCACAGGTTACCTACAAAGTGAGAATTCAGCACTGCTGCCTCATTTTCATTAGAAAATAAGAAACCGTGTCCTCCAGGTCACATAGATGCAGACCCAGGTTTGATGGCTCACTACAAAGGAAGCTAAAGCTTGTGACAACAAGATATATTTCAAGTGCCCAAATTCAGAGGCAGTTTCTCAAGAAGTCTTTAGTCCAACAGAACTCCATGTTTGTGGAGTGTTCACCCTGTCCCTTACTTTTGCAAACTCCTCTACCACCTCCAAGGTTTCAAAATCCTGAGCCTATTCCATTCAAGATGTGTTTTCACTGATTTTCTAACTCTTCTCCTCTAATGATGTTTTAGTTGGAGCGAAGGTACTGTCAAGGCATTGTTCTGGATAAGAGTGGAAACATTTTTGTGTAGCACATGTTTACATACACATTGTATTCATTTTCCTATTTTCCATTTAAATACTGAATCCCTGACACTAACCCCTACCCTACTATATTCTGACTACTAATACTAATATGATGGAGAAAAATAACCCAAACAGAATGAAAATAAAACCATTTCAGAGGAGGCATGGTGTATAGTTGGACTTACCTTTTGCATTATATAGGGTAGGATTTATAAATCTAGTCAATTTTTTGTTGAAATAGTTCTCCATGTTTTTTTTAAAGTTAACCACCTATGAATTCCTTTCTCCCTTTCTCTGTAGCCTATTCACCACCTGTATTTTTATATGCACAGATAGAATCCTACCTGGTACCACACGTACATTCTTGTGAGGTGGCTGACTTGGCAGATACAAATTGTAAGGGATCACTCCTCTTAAACGATGTTGGAACCGAAAATTTAAATTATGGGTGATCTTCCTACTTGAACAATATTATTCATAAATCCATGTTCAGTAAAATAAATATTTTTCTATCTGTCGATGATATATATTTCATTATAAATTTCAATTGGCATATATATTGCTGTTTTTAATGTGTGTGTGTGTGTGTGTGTGTGTGTGTATATATATATATATATATATATATATATATATATATATATATATATATACACTCTCCAGATTTTTCAACAAATGAAATATGTGTCTTATTTTACACTCATCAAATTCATTCATATTCATGTATGTGGATTTATAATCAACTTTTCACAAGATTATTCTTAGAAATATTCATTCACCTGAAATACATATTTGTTTCCTAGTACTGAAAACTAACTTCAGTGAATGGTGCATAAGAATCCTAATATTTCTACAGTAACTGACCCAGTTTAATATTAATGCAAGTAGATTCCAATCGGACATGATGTGTATTTTGACGTTCATTTTTATTCAACACTGGTAGATTAGTATTTCTTCAATTAATGCACATCATAGGATATAAATTTCATCCACAAGTTAGGAAATTTATAGGCATTTGTTTCACTATCAATCACTTTCTGCTTCAGAACACATGTATTTCTCCATGTTTCTTGACTGGTCTTTAAATGAGAAAAGGGATGGACAAGGAAAGGAAAGGCACCTAAGATAGCACCGAATACAGGGAAACAGTCCTATTTGGTTGCAACCAGATTTAAAGGGCATTGCTTCTGTTGTAATCAGTTACTTCCCTGAACCCCAAGTTTAGGTTGTTTCAGAATTTTGTACCCAACATGTAAGGGAGCGGCTCAGAAGTTCACAGTCTGCAGAAGTTCAGAGAAAGCAGTTTTTGTTTCTGTTTTTTTTTTTCTCTGTTCTGGGCAAGTTAACATTTTAAGGACACCTGGGAGGGGGAGAGCTTTTTTCTTCTCTTTCTTTTTTCTCCCTGCCAGCTGTTACCATGGAGTCCAGTTGGTAACTTCTTTATCTTAGAAATGTAGCCATCTCTGTGAAGCCTCAATTTGAGGCCAGAGGCCTTGTTCACATATTGCCAGCATTGTGACTGACTCTATCCAAACACATTATTTTGGATTTCCATAATCGCTTTTGAAGCAAAACTAACATATCTTCATGATAAACCATAACCATAATATTAATATTAGATGTATAACTGGTTAGAATGAATGATTGTAAATCAATATAAGATTTCTTATATATTTTCAAATATCAATTCAATCCATAATTTAAAGTGGAAACAGTTATATTATTTATTCACTGTATGGTCTATTCATGCATTATCTCTATATTCATGGACACAGTGTACACCTCTTTGTACACCCAATACCCATTTATATGCCTTCAAAATATTGCTCCCAGAAATGGTGGAAGAAATACTTGTGTCACCAGATCTACATATATATTTTATCACAGTAAAATTCTGGACACAAATGCAAAGGTCACACTTAGATTGTACCAAAGCCTAAATAGAAAGTGAGCATGGTTTACAAAAATCATCCATGTCAAGGTTGCCTTATGCTCTCAAATGTCAATCCTATTGGTGACTACATATTTGTTTCTTCCTAAGATTATATATTCAAACTCACCCTGTTGAAAATGTCTAATTGTATCACTCACTTTATACTTTGCCTGATTTAGTAATGTCTTTATTGATATCTGCTTTCCTACATATTTTCCTCAGTTCATTATTGTGACTGTTCTCATGTGCTGACATTTATATTCACTCTCTAACAGAACCCCTATTGCTAAAGAACTTTTGTTCCAAATCCTATACTCAGTCTTCTTCCCAAACCTACCGACTATCTTCTTAATCCTACTGGCTATCCCTTTTTGACTGGATTTTCTCTTATACATTCAATCATTCAAGTAATGTTCATGCGAGCATCAGAGGAAGAGACTGTCTCATGCAACAGCAAAAGGTTTATTGGAGGTCAAGCATGCTGGGGCTCAGAGCTCACAGAAATAGAGCAGAGAGCCCTGAGAACAGCTTAAGCAGAGCTTATATTCTTTCCTTGGAAAGGGCAGGGACGGAAGTTTATTGATGGGTCATGGTGAGTGGGCGGTTTGCATGTAAACGGGTGAGGGAATACATTCTGCAATTTGGCAGTTGGGGACAGCACATTCTGGGAACAAAATTAGCAAACAGTTCTCAATATTTCAACAGTGTTTTGTTAACCATACAGAAAAATAGGAAGTTACAAGTACCTATTTTGTTAACCTTTCATTCCCCACTTCTTCTTCTGGCTACTTATAATTATAAAAGTGATCAAGGCTGGTGTCACATTCTATGTCTGCAAGTGGGTTATTACCATAAGTTTAACTTGTCCAATTTGAGCTTGGAGAAAAAAAATTACACGTTTGAGCAAACAGGGTTTTATACTTTGCAGTAATATGAGGATTATTATTGGACCGGCCATGGTTGATAAAAACGTAGTTAACCAGAGGGAATGTATGGATCAGAATCAAACCACCCTTTTTGGGTCTCTCTCAGTGACGCTCTTCAAGGTGTCTTTTTAATTTACTCATAGATTTTTTTTACAACTCCAGTATGGTCGGCATGAAAACAATATTTTTCCCTCAATGCAGCACAAAGGCCCCCTTCTCTCATGAATGGGCGGTCCAACCCTCGACTGTTCTGTAAAACAACTTCAGACAGAGAGGATAAATATTCCTGCAAAGCTGTGATGGAGGTTTCTACTATCTTTAAGTTTTGTTCTATTGCTGCTACTAATTGGGTCATTTGTTGTGTCCCATGGACTAGGGCAGGGGTTTCTGTGCCCACCCCTGCAGCAACTCCTATTCCTAATATGATGGCTAAAGTTAGGGATATATGTTCCCAGCAGAACCGTGTTGTATGCCCGCCTGTTTGAATTTCAAATGAACCTGCATCATTATAGAGCACTCTGGGAAACATCTGCACCACTACACAATTAATCACATCTGTTGACCATTTCATGAAAACATAAACAATGTTTAAGTATATAGAATTATACTGTTGTAGGGACAGACAAGGCAAGGCACCTAAGATAGCACCGAAAACAGGGAAACAGTGCTATTTGGTTGCAACCGGATTCAGAGTGCATTGGTTCTGTTGTAATCAATTAATGCCCTGAACCCCAAGTTTAGGTAGTTTCAGAATTTTGTACCCAACATGAAAGAAAAGGGGCTCAGAAGTTCACAGTCGGCAGAACTTCACAAAAAAAATTTTTTTTCTGTTATTTCCTCTGTTCTGGGCAAGTTAACTTTTCAAGGACACCTGGGAGGGGGAGAGCTTTTTCTCCCTTTTCTTTTATCCTCCTTCAGCTGTTACCATGAAGCCCAGTTGGTATTTTTTATTTTAGAAATGTAGCCATCTCTGTGAAGCCCCAGCTCAAGGCCAGAGGCCTTGTTCACATATTGTGTGAAAAACTATTAAGGGGTTGTCTAGCTTAGAAGTGCTGATTTTTCCAAGCAGTGGCCAAGTATAACAGGGCAACAGAAAAAGAGCAAGTTTATCTACACTGAACTCTCTTATAGGGACTCTTTTGCTGAAAGTTCTAAAGTCATCCATGGTGAAGACTTCTGGAGAAGTTCAGTTAAGATTTTTCTGTGGGCCTGGTATAGAGGGGAAAGACGGGGAAGGCGAGGAATGAGAGCAGCTCCGGGGATCTGAGAATGAGAAAAGAGAGATGTAAAAGCATAATGGAAAAGGGGTTTGGGATTTTCCTAGGAACAAAATCTTGAGCAGTAGAACAGGTAGAACAGAGGGGAAGACGGGAGTGAGTATCCCAGAAAGCCTGGGAGGGATTTTAAATTCTTAGTAACCTGTTTTCAGTGATGACAAAGCAACTTTAAAGGCCATTTTTATTACATCATGGATAGGGGTCTGAGGGCTCTTCTCAGCTGGTTTGAGCTTTGGGTTACCTGGTAAGAGGACCTGGGGAGACCGGGTGTAGGCACTGACAGGAGAAGAGAGGAGTGAGTGTTTAGAGGGGTACCTCAGTACCTGCTACCTCAGCAAAGGAGCAATGATCTGAGAACTGGCGGAGGTTTGGGTTTTTGATCTAGTAACTGGAGGAGAGAAATCAGGTTGCTGAGGTGGGACTGACAGTAGAGAGTCTGGAGCAGAAGCCTGAGGGTGAGGATCTATTGGAGATGCATAGTTCAGGAAGTGAGCGAAGGAGGTAAAAGGCCTCCACATAGGGGAATTTCCTTTCATCCTCTTGAGCACTTGCAGAAGTTAAAAAGGTAACACAGAATTTGAGGATTTAGAGACTCCTCTGGGGGCCATCAGTTTTGGTTGTCTAATTGGTAATATGGCCAATGCTGTCTACTGAATTTGATGAGGATTTTGCGTTCCACCATGCTGCCCCTGTATGCTCAAATCCCCATCACTTACAGAAGAAGTTGGCTTTCCCTCCACACAGCCATGGCTGTTTGTGGCTTTGATAGTCTGCTGGGCAAACATACTAATCTAGTCTAGCCAACCTGCATCTGGCTCACGTGTCCCTAAATCCCTAATGTTTGTTTCCATTATCTATGGTATGGAAGGGATTTAATTGAATTTTAGTGGGATTTTCATCAGCGATATCCTAATAGGAAAGACTTATAGCCAGCTGACAAATGTCTGGGTGGAGAGCTAGCCACCAGGTCCCTAAGGGAGCTGTATACGAGTTAGAGCATACTTCTTGTCTAGAAGGATTTGTGATAAGCCATCGCTGCTGAACGGGCTGATGAGCGTTAGGTGTACTGGTGGCCAAGGGGAGAGTCTACAGCCTTATCCACATAGCGAATATGCAATTTGAAATGGTTACCAGTCTTTCCCAGTTTCCAGAAAGAAACTGGTAAGAGGCGCAGGCTTGAGATGAGAGGCATGGATCCAGGAAGTGTTTCCGTCTACTTTTACCGCTGTAGGTGTTATAATTAGCACCTGGTATGGTCCTTTCAAGCAGGGTTCCAGGGATGACACCTGATGTTGTCTTATGTAGATGAAGTCCCTTACTTGATATCAATGTGGAGTCCCCTTGTCCCCAGGTTGAAAGGCAGTTGTCAGCTGTTTTCACCGGTATCATTGAGTTCTTTCAAGAGATTTAATTCTGTCAAGCAAGGGGGTGTGGAAGGCATCGTTAGGTCTTAGAGTTGGGGTTACATGCCTTACTGGAGGAGGTGCACCATAGAGAAATTCATAGGGGGTGAGTTTACACAAAGAAACAGAGGGAGTATTTCTTGCATGAAACAGTGGATAAGGCAGGGGCATAGTCTAATATTTTATGCCGGTCTCTAAGCTTAATTTCGTTAAGGTCTCTTTAATGGTTCAATTTTTTTTTTCCTGTCCTGAGCTCTGGGGTCTAGAAGCACAATGTAACTTCCAATTAATCCCCTGGGTCCTGGCTAAGCCCTCACTTACCCGGGCCATGAACACCGTTCAATTATCAGACCCTATTACCTTAGGTAGGCCTTGTCTTGAAAAAATATCTTAATATCTTTCAGGATCTTCTTGACCACCGTTTGAGCCGGTTTTTTTTTTTTTTTTTTTTTTTTTGTGAGAAAGGATTGAATCCATCCTGAAAATTTATCTACAAAGACTAGGAGATATTTAAGTCTATACCTTGCTGGCTTAATTTCAGTAAAGTCTACTTCCCAGAATTGTCCTGGTCTGGTTCATCGTAGGTGCTTTCCTGCAGGAAGCTTGGAAGTGTAAGCATTAACCAATTGACAGAACCGACAGGCTTTTGTTACCCGTTCAGTTATTTTTTTTCACTGTAAGTAAGTTAGTCGAAATCTCTGTTCCTGATCTTTCAGGAATGCCTGCAGTTTCTTTGAACCAAGGTGAGTAAGTTGATGTACATTTTTAACGTAGTGTAGGGCTTTCTGAAATTGCAGGCTGGGCTCAGTGAAGTTGAGGAGTTCAGCGTCAGTGTTCTTAAATGTTATCAAAAGCTTGCTGGTGCTCAAGGGTCCATTGGAATTGGGCATCCTTATTTAACAACGGGTATAAAGAAGCAGCTAAGAACACAAAGCCAGGTATCCATAACCTGAAAAGGCAGCAGTCCCAAGAAACTCTCTGTGTTGTCTCCTGTTAGATGGAGGTGGTATCTGCACAACGGTTTGTTTTCTGGGCTCAGTGAGCCATCATTTCCGCCCCTAAGGGAATAACCCAGGAAGATTACTTCTTGCTGGCAAATTTGGGCCTTTTTGGCAGAAGCTCTATACCCGAGTTGAGCAAGCTCGGATAATAGTGCTTGGGTCCCAGACTCACAGTTTTCCTTGTTGTTAGCTGCCAGTACCAGGACATCCACATATTGAAGCAGGGTGACTTTGGGGTGCGTAATTCTGAAGTTGTTGAGATCTCTGTGGAGGGCTTCATCAAAGAGACTGGGGGAGGTTTTGAACACCTGTGGGAGTCTAGTCCAAGTTAGTTGACCAGAAATTCCATTATCTGGGTCTACCCACTCGAAAGCAAACAGCAACTGACTATCTTTATGCAGAGGCAAGCAAAAGAAAGCATCTTTTAAGTACAGAACAGTATACCATTTTCACTCAGCGACAGCAAAGTGTTTATTGGGGTTCCAGCATGCTGGGGCTCAGAGCTCACTTGACTAGAGCAGAGAGCCCTGAGAACAACTTAAACAGAGCTTATATAATTTTTTGGAGAGGGCAGGGAGGGAAATTAATTGATGGGTCAGGGCAAGTGGGCAGTTTTTGTGCAACCGGGTGAGGGAGTACACTCTGCAGTTTGGCAGTTGGGGACAGCACATTTTAGGAACAAAATTAGCAAACAGTTCTCAAGATTTCAACAGTGTTTTGTTAAGCATAAAGAAAAACAGGAAGTGACAAATACCTATTTTATTAACCTTTCACCAAAGCAAAATGAAAAGTGAGCATGGATTACTAAAAACAACCATGTCCTGGTTGCCTAATGCTCTCAAATTTCAATCCTATTGGTGACTACATATTTCTTTCTTCCTAAGATTATATATTCCACCTCAACCATATTGAAAATGCCTAATCCTATCACTCACATTATACTTTGTCTGATTTCCTAATGTCTCTATTAATATCTGCTTTCCTACATATTTTTCCCCAGTTCATCATTGTGACTGACTCTTTATATGTGCTCATATTTACTTTCACTCTCTACCCGAAACCCTATTGCTAATGAACCTCTTGTCCAAATCCTATACTCACTCTTTTTTCTAAACCTACTGACCATCTTCCTATTCCTACCGACTATTCCTTTTTGACTGGATGTTCTCTTGAACATTCAATCATCCAAGGTACAAGGTCCTATGCCATTGCATATTGATTTATCTGAGACATCTGTGCAGAACATAATTCAAAGCTAAGTATACCACTAAAGGGCCCAATGTCCTTCTGGCTTCAAATCGTACCTAGAATTTTGGTTTCATACTTATATTTCACCTATATATTCTTTTGAATATCGCAGGTACCCAATACCATTATTTGTCCAGCAGAATAATTCCTAACCCAAATAGAATATGTTATTAACCCTAACCATACACTGTTCCTCAATCTAACTTTGCAGAAGAGCAGGGACAGAGTTGGTCTTACAATACAGGAATGTACGGGATCTTCCACCTTCTGAGAACCTCAAAGGTTGATGCAGAAATGATCCCTGGAGAAGATTTAGGCAGCTATGAAGGGCCTGAGAGAGCAAAAGTCATCTTCCAAGGCAAACAACCTAGTCAGGATGAAGGGATGTATCTGAATCAGCCTCTCTCCTCTTAATATAAAGAAGATGGACCAAACCAACCCTGTGTGGAGAGCTTCTCCTGGGTGCCTATGGTTGATATACAATTCTAACTTCTGAAAGTGTCACAGGAAGTAGTGGCAGCCTCCATCTCAAGGGACCCTTGAATGCAACTGTTAGGGCAAAGTGGTTGCCAAGGCAGTGACCTCATTCCGTTCTTGAAGGAATTGACCTACCTCACTTCTTGGGGGATGGAAGTCTCTGAACTTGGGATCCAGGAAGCCAGGCACAAAGAGCCAGTACCCGTCCCATTCCCAGTAGGCTCACTTGTTTGGATTTAACAAGGACAGAGTCTGTCTTTCTTGGTACCTAAAGATTTGAGGATGGCCAAATTCAAGTAGACCTCTGAAAATGGGCCTTTCCTGAGAGAGCAGGTAGTGGTCAGCACAGGCTCCTGACAACTTCACAGAGTTGGACAAGGAGAACAGATCTGAGACAGGACAGGCCATTTTGGGGAAACATAGTATGGCCCACCAGTCAGAGGACACTTCGGATAGTCACAGACTTACTTGGGGGAAGGAGGTGACTTTTTGAGTGTGGTTGTGAGTTTGTGGTTTTGTCTCATGTTCTGAGAATAGGTAGGAAAGGCTGTTTGTTTGGTTTGGAGTGAACTGTTTCTAGAAAGTCCTTTGACAAGGTGAGTGTTTCTAGGTCTGTGTATCCCAGTGTGTCTGTGGTTGTAGACATTAGAAAAGAGCATGCATCCATAGATGTGTCCTGTCTAGTAGAAAGCTTCCCAGCATTCATTCTTCCCAATTTATGAATGGACTGTGGCTCGCCTTATAGAAAGGCAACACCTACAACCTTCTTAATTTCCTGTTTTCTTCCTGAATTTTGGCCACTCTCCAGAATAGGCTCATATTTTTGTGTCAAAGATATGTACCACCTCCAAGCTCTGTGACATGGCCATGTACTGGTTAGCTGAAGGGAATGGCGAGCATCTCAGAAAACTCAGATATCAGTGTGACCAGGAAAGTCTCAGTGGAGAAACCATGCTTTGGGCCTTTTGCTAACCTATTGTTCTGTTGTCCTGAGTGTGAGGAAGGTCTTTGCCTCAGGCGACCCTTTGTGAAGCCTGAAGAAAACAGTTTTAAAATGGAAATAAATGGGCATCACCTGTGGCTCTTTGCTTAATTACTTTGGAAAGGGATGTGTCTGAATCAGCCTCTTGGCCTTTGTGAAGCTATGGCTTAGATTCTCAGTGCCTGATGGATCTAAAGAAAGATCCAATGTGTGCATCCAAAACCAAAATGGCAAAAATATCAGTCATTGTGGATGAAGTCTCTCACCTTCCTCTGTTATTTTCCTGATGTCCATCAAGTGAGAATAGTGATCTTTTGTGTCAAATGAGTTCTTCCAATCCCTGCAGAGGTGCTTCAGTTTTCTCATGACTCCAAATCACATAAGGAATCTATACCTGACAGTCAGTAGGCATCAAATTGGAGAACCAGAGCAGTATTAACGACAGACCTATGTGATCAATTCTGGTTCACTGGAAGGGTGTCCAGGCTACCCTGAGGTTAGGCAAATGAGGGGCAAGTGAGCTTATTTTGGACACTCTCTTGGACTGCGCCATTCATGGAAACCTCCAGACGTTATGATGAGTGTATATATGCAAAAAGATGAGGGCCTTGGGGGAGTGTTTTGGTTTTAATTGTGGTCATTTGTGTGGCGGTTGGAAGAGATGACTGGGTCCATCTGGGCTTGAACTCTGGTGTGATTCTGCTCAGAGACTAAGTTCTGTAACTGACCTCAGAGAAGTAATTGCTTTGGAAAGGGATGTGTCTTAATCAGCCTCTTGACCATGTGTGAGGCTGTGGCTTAGAATATCAGCACAAAATGGATCTAAAAAAGATCCCATGCATGCATCCAAAACTAAAATGGCAAAAAGAGCAGCCATTGTGGATGAAGTCTCTGGCCTTCCTTTGTAAAGTTCAGAAAGAATAAAAGAAATTGAAATTGAAACGTAAAGAACCAGGTTTTGTAAAGTTTACAAGCTGCACTGAGAACCTGAAATTCCTGAGTCAGTAAAGACAATTCTTTGATGTGTCCATTAGATGTGAGTTGAAATCTTCCCAGACGACCTTGTTACTTAACAACCCCTTCCCAGAAACCGTGCAGCTCAGCACATATACATCTCAGGGCTTCAACCAATCAGTTTAAATGTCTACCCCTTCACAGGGCTGACCAATCACCCCCTGCCCAACCTGTTCCCGCCAATGAATGTGCTAATCATGTTTTGGAGTTGTTATTTGATTTTCCCAGGGTACATGGTAATTTGCTAAAGGAGGCTATGATGTATGTAAAGTCCCTGCCCTCTCTAAAGAATGTATATAAACTCTGCTCAAATTGTTCTCTGGGCTCTTTGTTGTTTGCTTTTCTGATGTGAGCTCTGAGCCCCAGCATGCTGGACCCCCAATAAACCCTTTTCTGTTTCATGAGAAAGTCTCTTGGTGGTGTTTTTCTCCGACCTTCGTCCCACCTTTTCATCTGGAGGCCCCAGGTGAGATATTCGGCAGCAGCGGACAAAAGACGCCAACTGACTTCTCTTAGGGTAAGTAAGGCTCCTGTTTCTTGTTTTGGGTTTCCGTTTAAGGCGTGGCAAAGTTGCTGTGGGTGAGGGCATTAGGTCTCTCCTATTTTGGCTGACAGAAGTGTCACAGAGCCAAAGGTCACGTCCCTGGGGGCACTCCAGAGGACTAGGGAAATCAAGAAATAGTAGTTTCCTCAACTGGGTTATATTTTGCTTCAGGATTCGGTTTTCCAGCCCAAAAGGTTTTGCCAGCTACTCAGTTTTGTTCATTGTCCTGAACTCAGGTTGAGTTTACTGTCTGTATTTATTGTCTAACCCATCAGGTTTTGCCAGTTACTCAGTTCTAATCGTTGTCTTGGACTCATGGTAAACGTTTACTGTTTGTCATTGTGTGTGTCGAGTTTGTGTCTTCACTGTCCCTGTTTGAGTAACTTCCATTATGGGACAAAGCCCTTCTATGCCTCTGTCCCTGACCCTTGATCATTGGACTGATGTCCGCTCAAGGGCCCAGAATCTTTTTTTTCAGTAAAACGCCAGAGCTGGCAGACTCTCTGAGCTTCAGAATGGCCCATCCTGGGAGTCGGATGGCCACCAGAAGGATCCTTCCACTTCCCTCTAATCCAAAAAGTCAGAGATATTGTCTTTTAGCTGGGGCCACGTGGCCACCCAGATCAACAGACATATACCCCTTCCCTCATGATTATATCATTCAAACCTTCCACAACTCCCGCTCTCCCCACCATTCTCCCTGAGTCACAAGACTGGATACTCTTCCCCCTCCTCATTCTCTACCCTCGCTCCCCAACCCCCAACATGTTCCAGATGATCCTCCCGCCACTGACTCAGCCTCTCAACTGCTAGAGGCAATTGGGCCAGACTCAAGCCCTCCAGGGGACTTCCCTGCAGCAGCAGCAGCCCCTCCTCCCCTGGAGGAAGCAGGGCCACCTAAAGGAACCCGGCGGTGATGGATAATAGAAAACTCAGAATCCCCTGTGATGCTCCCTCTCCGTCCCTACGGGCCAATGAACCGTCCCAACTGGGAACCCAACAACTTTGAAGGTAGGTAGCATCTGTCCACTTATCGCTGGGCTCTAATAGCGGGTATAGCGGGTCACCAAGCGACCGCCAGAGGGCTGACTAATTTGGCCAATGTAAGAGAGATTATCCAAGAGCCTAATGAGTCTCCCTGTATGTCTCAGGAGAGAATTATGGAAGCATAAAGGAAATATACTTCTTTTGATCCTCAGGCAGAGGACCAAAAGGCATCTGTTGCAATGGCCTTTATCGAGCAGGCTGCCCTAGATATTAAGAGAAAGTTACAATGTCTAGATGGATTACAAGATATGATGTTAAGAGATTTAGTCAGAGAACCTGAGACAGTATATTATAAGAGATAAATTGAGGAGGAGAAGGAACAGAGGAGAGAGAAGGAAAGGGAACAAAAGAAGGATGAAAGGAGCAAAAGGCAGACTAAAGCATTGGCTAAGGTTTTGTTCACAGCAAAAAATACTCCAGAAGGTTAAATGCAGGGAGACAGAAAGGGATACCTGGGCCCACGCCAAAGGCTGCCCCTGGCATCAGATCAATGTGCCTACTGAAAAGAAAAAGGACACTGAGCCAAAGAGTGGCCCAAAAAAAGCAGCCACACGAGCCCGCCATGCTGACTCTAGAAGAGGACTAAGAAAGTCGGGGCTTGGATCCCCTCCCCGATCTCAGGGTAACATTTGAAGTGGAGGGGATTCCAGTGAACTTTGAAATCGATACAGGAGCAGTATACTCAGCCCTTAAGACCCCACTGGGCCCCCTATAAATAAATAAATGGTCCCTAGTTCAAGGGGCTAATGGCAGTAGATATCAGGCTTGGACAAAAAAGAGGATTATGAACCTAGTAAATGGAAAAGTCCACACTCTTTTCTAGTAATCCCAGAATGTCCAGCCCCATTGATGAGCAGGGATCTGCTTACCAAACTCTGGTCTAGAATAACCTTTATCCCTGATGGTCCCCAAGTGGAGTTTCTAAAGCCTTCAGTAAAAGCTCCCATAGTCACGGCTTTGACTATGTGCATAGAAGGTGAACATCACTCTTCGTGTCCCCTAGGACTGATCAACAAAGCAAACTCGCACAGAAATGCATAAAAGATTATCCTAATGTCTGGGCAGAAACTGCTGGGTTAGGTCTAGCCCTTAAACAACCTCCAATAGCAGTATAATTAAAAGCCTCTGCCTCTCCAATCAGTGTTAAACAATATCCCCTAAGCAAAGAAGCTAAGGATGGGATAAGGCCCCATATTCAGAAATACCTGACTCTTGGGGTCTTAAGGCTCTGTCAATCAGCCTGGAATACCCCGCTGCTACCAGTTAGAAAGCTAGGAACTGGGGACTAACATCCTGTTCAAGACCTAAGAGAGATCAACAACAGAGTGCAGGACATTCACCCCACAGTACCCAACCCATATAATTTGCTTAGCACTCTGAATCCGGAGTGGGAATGGTACACTGTGCTGGACTTAAAAGATGCTTACTTCTACTTGCCCCTACATAAGGACAGTCAGTTGCTGTTTGCTTTCAAGTGGATAAACCCAAAAACTGGAACATCTGGCCAATTAACTGGGACTAGATTCCCACAGGAGTTCAAAATCTCCCTCACTCTCTTTGATGAAGCCCTCCACAGGGACTTCAACGACTTCAGAACTGCCCACCCTGAAGTCACCCCACTCGAATATGTGGATGATCTGCTACTGGCAGCCGACACCAAGGAGAACTCTGAGTCTGGGACCCAAGCACTATTATTCGAGCTTGCTCGGCTTGGATATAGGGCTTCTGCCAAAAGGCCCACTTTTGTCAGCAAGAAGTAATCTTCCTGGGTTATTCTCTTAGGGGTGGCAAACGATGGCTCACTGAGCCCAGAAAACAAACCATTGTGCAGATACCTCCCCCTTCTAATAAGAGACAACTCAGAGAGTTTTTTGGGACTGCCAGCTTTTGCAGGTTATGGATTCCTGTGTTCGCATCTCTGGCTGCATCTTTATACACTCTGATAAAAGGGGATGCCCACTTCCAATGTACCCCTGAGTACAAACAAGCTATTGATAATGTCAAAAAAAGGTGCTGCTCTCTGCTTCAGCCTTAGCACTACCAGATGTAGATAAACCCTTCAATCTCTACATAGAAGAAAAGAAAGGAATAGCACGGGGAATGCTCACTCAGACATTGGGACCTTGGAAATGGCTAGTAGCATTCTTATAAAAAAAACTGGACCCAGTGGCTAGCGTGTGGCCCCTTTGCTTAAGAGCTATAGCAGTGGCAGCCCTTCTAATAAAAGATGCTCATGAATGAACGTTGGGACAGAAGCTCACCATTATAGTCCCCCATGCCCTGGAGAGCATCATCTGCCAGCCTCCAGAGAGGTGGCTATCAAACTCCAGAATTAAGCACTACCAGAGCCTCTTGCTTGACAAAGACAGTATAATGCTGGGACCCCCTGCTCCACTCAACCCGGCTACACTGCTGCCAGAAGTATCATCAGGACCCGTCGCTCATGAGTGTCAAAACATACTGGCAGAGAAAACCAGTATACGACAAGACTTGAAGGATCAGCCACTGCCTCGCCCTGAAGTCGTATGGTTTACGGACGGCAGCAGCTTTCTCCAAGACGGTAAGCGGCGGGCTGCACGAGCAGTACTTAGCAAAACTAATGTCATCTGGTCCTCTGGTCTCCCAGAAGGGACATCAGTCCAAAAAGCAGAACTGATTGCTCTTACGAAAGCATTGGAACTAGCAACAAGCAAAAGGGCAACCATATACACTGACAGCCGCTATGCATTTGCCACTGCTCATGTGCACAGGGCTATTTACCAGCAAAGAGAATAGTAACCTCTTCCAGGAAAGAAATAAAGAATGAAGATGAGATCCTCCACCTTCTCTCAGCAGTGCAGGGCCCTAAAGAACTAGCTATAGGGCACTGTCCAGGGCCCCAGAAGGGAAACGACCCCGTGGTGGTTGGAAACAGAAGGGCAGATGAGGAAGCTTAATTGGCAGCCCTAAACGAAGTGACTCTGTTAACTTTTTCCACATGGGGGGGGAACAAAAATCAGGAGACTTGGCAGCTCCGGAACCTTCAGGCAACTTATCATCTGAGGAGACAGATACAGAACTCTGGGACCCTACAGAGCCAAGTTTACAATTTCAAAAAGCCCACCTTTTTGTCAAAGACTTACACTAGCTCACCCACTTAGACTCAAAGAAGTTGTAGGCACTCTTAAAGGACCGAAGAAAGGACTTATTATTGACTGACTCAAAGAGGAAAGAAATAGCTGAGCAGGTGACTAGAGCTTGTCAAGTCTGTCAATTAGTTAATAGTTACCCATCCAAGCTTCCTGCAGGAAGCACTTACGAGGAACCAGACCAGGACAATTCTGGGAACTGGACTTTACTCAAATTAAGCCAGCAAGTTATGGACTTAAATATCTCCTAGTCTTTGTAGGTACTTTTTCAGGATAGGTCGAAGCCTTCCCCATGAAGAAAAAAACGGCTCAGATGGTGGTCAAAAAGATCCTAGAAGACATTTTTCCAAGGTCCGGCTTGCCTAAGGTAATAGGGTCCGACAATGGACCGGCATTTGTAGCCCAAGTAAGTCAGGGATTCGCCAGGACCCTGGGGATTAATTGGGAGTTACATTGTGCTTATAGACCCCAGAGCTCAGGACAGGTAGAAAGGATGAATAGAACCATCAAAGAGACCTTAACGAAATTAAGCCTGGAGACCGGCATAAAATATTGGACTATGCTCCTATCTTATGCACTGTTACCTGCAAGAAATAACCTCTATGCCTCTTTGTGTAACCTCACCAATTATAAAATTCTCTATGGTGCCCCTCCTCCAGTAAGGGACCTAACCCCAACTCGAGACTTAATGATTCCTTTCACACACCCTTGCTTGACAGAATTAAAGCCCTTGAACAAACCCAGCACCCAGCGATAACTGTGGAAATAGTTGGCCACTGCTTATCAGCCTGGAGACAAAGAAACCCCACATTGTTATCAAGTGGGAGACTTAGTCTACGTGAGACGGCATCAGGTGTCATCCCTGGAACCCCGCTGGAAAGGACCATACCAGGTGTTTCTTATAACACCTACAGTGGTGAAATTGGATAGGATCACTTCCTGGATACATGCCTCACATCTCAAGCCTGTGCCCTGTACAGATTCCGGCTGGAAACTGAAACTGACTGGTAACCCTCTCAAGTTGCGTGTCTGTCGTGTGGATAGGGCTATGGATTCTTCCCCTGGCCACCAGCATTCCTAATCCCCATCAGCCTGTTCAGCAACAATGGCAAGTTATAAATCCTACTGGGCAAGTAGTGTGGTCTATTTCACATACAGCCGCCTTATGCACTAGGTGGCCATCTCTCCACCGAGACATTTGTCAGCTTGTTATAGGCCTCTCTGACTGGGATCTCCCTGACATAGAGGACCCCACACATATCCCACTCACCCAAACCAGGGCAACATAGACCACCTTACCCCATGAATTATGGATGTCATCTCCCCAACTGAGGTGTAAACTAGCCAGTCTTGATTTTTATGTGTGCCCAGCTGATTTCCAAAGTTGCAAACAGGCCCAAACCTGTGGAGGACCCATTGACTTTTATTGTAGATCTTGGGGATGTGAACAAACGGGAGTGCATGGTGGAACCCAAACTCTCCAGACAGTATGATTCAGGTAGGACCAAATGACACCTGGATTGATCCCAAGAAATGTGCCGCTAGCCAAGCGGTGTCAAAAACTCGCTGTGGAAAGAATAGTCTATGTTACCCCCTCAAATAACTTTCACTTCCAAAGGAAGGGGATACCTCAGAACAACATGGCCTATGGGAAATACTAGGGGAATGCGATTTTATATTTATAGCCCTGGTTATGACTTTGCTCTCTGGTTCACCATCCAGCTTAAAAAGGAAGAAAAGCCCACAGCAATAGGGCCCAATCCCCTCAAGCCAGGAATTAAACCTCCTAAACCTCCCATGCCTAGATCTACCAGAACCCCTCTACCATCTCATACTTCCTGGTTTCGGTCTTTGCCTACTTTCCCAGTCCAGAATACAGCTGACTCCTCCCCCTGGGAACTAATTAAAAGAACCATTATGGTACTGAACTCCACACAATCAGAACTCCTTGCATTTCAGCCCAGGTATTAGATAGCTCTGTAAATTATTGTGTAATGGTGCAGATACTCCCCACGGTGCTCTATGATGATGCAGAATAATTTGAAGGTCTACTAGGGGGACTAACAACCTGATTTCACCGGGAGCCAGTGTCTCTTACTCTAGCCATCCTACTGGGGATAGGAGTTACTGCAGGAGTGGGTACGGGAACAGCTGCTATGATCTGTGGGTCACAACAAATGGCCCGATTAGAAACAGCAATAGATCAAGACTTGAAAACGTTAGAGACCTCCATCACAGTTTTGCAGGAATCCTTAAACTCTCTCTCTGAGGTTGTTTTACAGAAAAGGCATGGATTAGACCTCCTCTTCATGAGGGAGGAGGGCATCTGTGCTTCACTGAGAGAAGAATGCTGTTTTTATGCTGACCATAGTGGAGTTTTAAAGAATCCATGAGTAAATTGAGAAAATGCCTTGAAGAGCACCAGAGAGAAAGGGAGATTCAACAAGGGTGTTTTGAGTCATGGTTTACCCAGTCCTCTTGGTTAACTAAACTTTAATCAGACTTAGCTGGACCCCTGATCATCCTTATGGTGTTACTAAATGTGGGACCTTGTTTGCTAAAATGCATAGTTTCCTTTCTCCAGGTTCAGATTGGGCAGGAAAAAACTCATGGTAATCAGATAAAAATACTATCCACTGGCAGAAATAGAATCTGAGAACCCGCAATAATTATGATTCATTACTTTTAAGATTAAAAGTAGTCAGAAAAAGGAGTGGAAAATGAAAGAATAAAAGAAATTTAAATTGAAACGTAAAGAACCAGGTTTTGTAAAGTTTCCAAGCTGCACTCAGAACCTGAAATTCCTGTGGCAGTTAAGACAATTCCCAGAACTGCCCATTAGATGTGTGTTGAAATCTTCCCTGACCACCTAGTAGCTAAACAACCCCTTCCCAGAAACCCTGCAGCTCAGCACGAATACATCTCAGGGCTTCAACCAACCAGTTTAATTGTATACCCCTTCTCAGGGCTAAAAAATCACCCCCTGCCCGACCTGTTCCCGCCAATGGATGTGCTAATCTTGTTTTAGAGTTGCTATTTGATTTTCCTGCGGCGTATGATGATTTCCTAAAGGAGGCTATGATGTATGTAAAGTCCCTGCCCTCTCTAAAGAATGTATATAAACTCTGCTCAAGTTGTTCTCGGGGATCTTTTTTCTTTCCTCCTCTGGAGTGAGCTCTGAGCCCCAGATGCTGGACCCCCAATAAACCATTTCTTTTGGCATGAGACAGTTTCTTGTTGGTCTTTTCCTCCAACGTTCGATGACCTTTTCAGTTCCTGACTACCTTCAAGTGAGAATAGCAATCCTTTGAGTCAAATGAGTTCTTCAAAGACCTGAAGAGGCTAGCCCATAGGTGCTTGGGTTTTCTCATGACTCCAAATCACAGTAAGAATATATACCTGACAGGCAGTAGGCCTCAAATTGGAGAAGAAGAGCAGTATTAGCAGCAGGGCTATTTGATCATTCCTGCTTCAAAGGATGGGGTCTAGGCCACCCAACGCCCTTATGGACTTCAAATCTTACCTAGATTTCTGTTTTCATACTTATATTTCACCGCATATTCATGTAAATATCACAGGTTTCCAATACCATTATTTATTCTGCAAAATGATTCCTAATCGAAATCGAACCTGTTATTAACCTTAACCATACACTCTTCCCTCAATCTAACTTTACAAAAGAACAGGGAAATTGTTGATCTTACAATACAGGAATGTAGGCGATCTTCCACCTGCTGAGAACCTCAAAGTTCCATGCAGAAATCATCTCTGAAGAAGATGTAGGCACCTATGAAGCATGTGAGAGAGCAAAAGTCAACTTCCATGTCAAACAACCTGGTCAGGATGAAGGAATGTGACTGAATCAGCCTCTCTCTTCTTAATGTAGATTAAATGGACCAAACCAGGCCCAGGCCTGTGTGGAGAGCTGTTCCTGGGTGCCTGTGGTTGATATACCATTCTAACTTGTGTAAGTGTCACAGGAAGTAGGGGCAGACTCCATCTCATGGGACCCTTGGAAGCAACTGTTAGTACAAAGTGGTTGCCAAGGCAGTGACCTCATTCATTTCCTGAAGGAAGTCACCTACCACACTTCCTTGGTGATTGACTGCCAGGCACCCAGAGAAGTCCCAGTCCTAGTCCCAGTGGTCTCAATTGTTTGGATTTATCAAGGACAGAGTCAGTCTTTCTTGGTACCTACTTAAGTGATGATGGCCAAATGCCAGGAGAGGTCTGAATAGAAGCCTTTTCTGAGAAAGCAGGTAGTGGCTCAACCATGGCTCCTGACAACTTCAAAGAGTTGGCAAAGAAGACCAGATCTGAGACAGAACAGGCCACTTTGGGGAACATAGTATGGCCCACCAGTCAGAGGACACTGAGGATAGTCACAGACATACTTGGGGGAAGGAGGTGCTGTTGTGGGTGTCCCTATGAGTTTGTTGTTTAGTCTCATGTTCTGAGAATAAGTCGGTTTGTTTGTTTGGAGTGGAATGTTTCTAGAAATTTGTTTGACAACATGAGTGTTTCTATGTCTGTGTATCCCACTGTATACATGGTTATAGACATTTGAAAAGAGAATGCATCAATGGTTGTGTCCTGTCTGGTAGAAAGCTTCCCAGCATTCATCCTGCCCAATTTAAGAATGGAGAGTGGCTTGCCTTATGGATGGGCAACACCTACTACCTTCCTAAGTTTCTCTCTTCTTCTTGAATACGGGCCACTCTCCAGAATAGCCTCATGGTTTTGTTTCCAAGATATGCACCACCTCCAAGCTCTCTGACATGGGCATGTACTTAATAGCTGAAGGGAATGGGAGCATCTCAAAAACTCAGAATTCTGTGTGACCAGTAATGTCTCAGTGGAGAAACACTGCTTTGGGCTTTTTGCTTACCTATTGTTCTGTTGTCCTGAATGTCAGGAAGGTCTTTGCCTCAGGCCACCCCTTTGTGAAGCCTGAAGAAAACAGTTTACAAACGGAAATGAATGGGCATCACCTGTGACTCTTTGCTTAATTGCTTTGGAAAGGGATGTGGCTGAATCAGCCTCTTGGCCCTTTGTGAGGCAGTGGCTTAGATTGTCAGCATCTGATGCATCTAAAGAAAGTTTCCAAGTGTGCATTCATAACCAAAATGGCCAAAAGAGCAGTCTTTGTGGATGAAGTGTCTCGCCATCTTTTGTAACCTTCCTGACCTCCATCAAGTGAAAATAGGAATTCTTTGGGTCAAATGAGTTCTTCAAAGCCCTCTAGAGGCTAGCCGATAGGTGCTTGAGTTTTCTCATGACACAAATTCTCATGAAGAATCTATACCAGACAGTCAGTAGGCCTCAAATTGGAGAAGCGGAGCAGTTATAGAGCAGGACTAATTGATCACTCTTTGTTCACAGGAAGGGTGTCCAGGCCAAGCTGACTTTAGGCAAATGAGGCACAAGTGTGCTTATTTTGGACAGTGTCTTGGGCTGCGCCCCTCATGGAAACCTCCAGCCAGAGGTTATGATGAGTGTATATGTGGAAGAAGATGAGGGCCATGTGGGAGTGTTTTGGTTTTAATTGTGGTCAGCTGTGTGGTGGTTGGTAAAGATGCCTGGGTCCACCTGAGCTTGAACTATGGTGTGATTTCCCATAGAGACTGAGTAATGGAACTGACCTCAGAGAAGTATTGCCATGAATTGTGTTGGGATTTTAGGTGGCCATGCATGAGATTCACCCTTGAAAACTGAGATATAGAAAAGGGTGGCTTTCCAAAGAGTACTGTCAAACTCAGCCTGGATATCACATGACTTTATTCTGAAAGATTGGCCGCCATAGTTGAGAGTCAAAACATACATGGACCTTACATTGGAGACCTCAATGGGCCTGGCTTCATGTGTCCTTTGGGCCACTCTTTGGGAAGCCTTGCCTCTGAGAGTTCACCAGAGCTTTCCTTGAAATGTGCTTCTTCAAAATTTAATGGTTCCTGAATGAATTTAAACCCACAGTTTCCCCAAATTCATCCTTGAAAAATGGCTAGATAAATACCATGAAATTTTTGAAATTCCCATGACCAGGTGGCCCTGGAGAATCTTTGGATGTCCTGTTGCTGATCCTGAGGGTACCAGACAGTGCCTTGATTGACTGGGTTTCATGAAAACGGTGTATAACACAGATACCAGTATGTTGGAGGCTGCTGAGTAGTGGGCCCAGAGCTGTGATGTGCAGGTGTGTGATAAAGCATCTCTTGTCAAGCCATGTGGATCTGTAATTGACTTCCAAATGGCTTGTGGCTGACATGGTGCAGACAGGAATCACGTATATGTCTGAATCCTCTCCATAAAAGGCATCTTGTTATATGGAGATGTTTCAGGGCAATGTTCAGAATCAGGTTGCTATGGTTAAGGGGACAAGCTATGTGGAATAGAAGCCTGGTTGGTGCATTCTCCTGCAGACCCTGACCCATCACACGTGACAGGACTCCCTCCAGCACTGTGTCCCAGTTGAACTCCTTGTATTTCATGAAGCAAATACCAAACTCCCAGTGCAGCAGCAAGAAACACCATGAAAAGTGGAGGATGACCAAATGGCTTCACAGTCCACATGCGGAGACACTTAGCTTTCAGTGGCCACAGTTTACCTACAAAGAGAGAAGTCAGCACTGCTGCCTCATGTTATTTGGAAAATAAGAAACAATGTCCTCCAGGTCACATAGATGCAGACTCAGCTTTAATGGTCTCCTTAGAATGGAAGCTAAAGCTCCTGACAACAACATATATGTCAAGTGCCCATTCTCAGAGGCAGTTTCTCAAGTAGTCTTTAGGCAGGCAGAGCTCCATGTTGGTGGAGTGTTTACCTTTTAGACCAGGACGCAAGAAAAGACCACTGACTCCAATTAAAATCAAATTAAAGCAAACTTATTATTTCCACCACCCGGGCTATGTCTCCCTCCCAAAACCGTGGGAACAAGAGAGGAACCCCACCTTTCCTACAGAATGGCTTTATAGCGCAGAATGTTACAGAAAAGGGTGGTTACAGATAACAGAACTCTGACAAGCATCACACTAATGATAGTTTACATTTTTTTTTTTTTGCTGGCCCAAACATCAGAATTTATGAGAACCATTAGAGCCTCAGAGAGTGTCGTCTGGCCAGGGAAGGCCAATATTTATGAGGTGTAAATAAAGTTTCAGAGAGGGCTGTTATCTGGTCAGAGAGCCATGCATGGGTGAGTTCAAGGCATGGGCAGGCATTCAAAGCAGGTTCAGAATTTGCTGTAATTTATAGTTAAGCCAAAATTATCTTTTCATGGCTTTGTGTCAAGATGGCTCCAATTTAAATAAAATATAAGGTTGGGTCTATCATTCCCCCATTTTCTAATGTGTCCCTTTCAAATCTTTGATAGGGTAGGGGACGAGCACTGAGGGAAATTTAATTCCTCAGGTAACAGTCTCCCCATTTTTTGAACTCACCCAAAACCGGTCTCCCTGATTTTACTGACTTAATTAATTACTTATATTGATAGTCTATTTATTTTTGGCTCCATTGTAGTAAGAAGCAAGGCGTCACTCATTTTGACTTCTTCTGAGCTGAGAGAGGGTGATGTGAGGGGGTACGGTCTGAGAGACATGAGTTGCCTTTTCGAAGTCAGTTCGGTTTGAAGTCTGGTTGGGGAAGTACAGGTTGTAAAGTCATCTGGGGATGGGTTCTTCTATGAGAGAAACAAAATACATGAGTACTGAATAAATGTTGCAGCAGCTGGAACATGTCACTGTATAGATGTCCCCTCACCAGTCTTAAATATCCCCAGTTATCAGGACTGTCAACTTAATATTTAACATTTAGGGTTACAGTTGTCCCTCCCCATAAATTACAGTGTTATAATTTAATACCATCTGATCCTGCAAAATTCTTTTACTAGTATGACCTCTGTGTCTAATAGAGAAACCCTTAATTCTGTTACTCAAGGCTGGATAATTGTACTAGCAAACTCCAATATTACCTGTGTAGGTTAGGAATATCTGTAGGCCTTAAACTAAAAACTTCTGCCTCTGGCAGCTCCTCTTGATAGTCTCTTTTTATAGTTATCAGGCATTCCTCTCTGAGAACCCTTCGTTGTAGCCTCCAGTCTTATTTATTTTGGGAGGCTACCATAAAGTGTATACCTTAAAATATTATTATTACTGTTATTATTTAAAATGCCCAGGAATGGCTGTATTTTCCGTTTAACTGTCTTTCCTAAATGTTTAAGATGAAGCAGTCAAACTGACTTTAGTTTCTATCTATTATGAACAGCCAGCTGAGCTTTTACGGGAGTCATTCCTGGGGAAACTTGAGAGCAGCTTCTCAGTTCTGCTAGTGCCATTTTCGCTAGGTGTGTCCAGGTCTTGCTTGACCCTGTGGCTTCCCTCGGAAGCATCAGGGATGTCTCCCTTCTCTGATGACTGTCTTCTTCATAGAAAATGCACTGATTGGCTTTCTGTTCTCCAGTGGCTCAGAGTTGCAAAGCTCTTTAGGGAAGTCCCCTGTTCCCTGGATACAGACTGACTCAGAGGGCAAGAATCAAATATTGGTTTTCTTGGCCCTTTTCATTTAACTTTAATTTTAAATCCTAATTTTAAACATCCAGCAAATAAATTTTAGCAGCCTTATATTAAGAGTACTGGGATTTAATTTCTGTAATTTAAAATTATTTATCTTTTTATTAATTGGGATCTGTATTTTTCTGTCTGTCTTTTGGTGATGACTTGTTATCTTTAATTAACCCATGTTGTGTTCTTAAAGCAACACTTCTGTAAAACACTAACAGGGAATCTTTAGATCACTTATAAGGAAATTACAAAATAAAATTAACAAGAGTAAATATACTTAGTTCGTGTAATAGCTACCCTGAATTTTTAGGCTGAGTTATTTATTATATTTCTTGTTTGAGATCCTAATAATCTTGATATGAAAAAAAAAGAACTTTTGAATGTAACTTTAAATGAAATAACATCTGACCCACTGCTTTCGTAGTCATTCTCACATGTAGTAAGTTGGGACACAGAGCCTTATCTCAAGTAAGGCAGGGCTCTTTATAAATCTTAAGTGTTTTAGTTCTAAAGATGATCTTTGTTTTTAAATATCAGTTTAAAAAGTTAACATTAATTGTTTGAGGTCACATGAACATTAGTTAACACCATATAATATAACATTTAAAACATGAATAAAATAAACGCTGAAAGTTTTATCCTTTTCATAGCTAAGGCTCTCATTAACATAAAAATACATTCAAATTGTTCCCCAATGTAAAAAGTAACATAAAAGTTTACATATCTTATTGATAAAAGGTAAATAAATGCCCAATATATATTTTTTTTACCATACAACTTCAGAACACCAGCTTCACATAATGCTCTTTTAAAGTTTCTAACTTAGAGACTTGTATTCCTGTAAGATATGAGCACATTAGTAGCATCATAATTGCATTGATGTTTCTACATTAACCAAGTTTAGCTTTTAAAGAAATGGCAGTACAGTGCTCTAAAATAACAGATCGTATTTAATAAGTTGTTTAATATTTATGGTTGCTTGCTCTAGAAAAATAAAACTTAATAAACACAATGTTATTGGTAAACGTATGTTTTAAGAAATTTTTGTGTCTTTTACACATGACTGATTTTTACAATCTTATACAGACTTTAGAACAAACTTATACAGACCTTAGTAAATCAATAACATATCTAACAAGAATACTCATGAATGAGTAATCAAATATCAAATTTAATTTATTTATTTATCAAAATATTAGACAAAAGTATTGAACAGTGTAGACCATTTTTTTGTTGAAGGAAAAGTCCTAGAACCAAGGCATATTAGACCTTTTGTCGACATTAATATTTTATTAGATTTTTGAACACCTAGAAAAACATGTAAGCTTAAATTTAAAGACATTTATTTTTATCTGTTTATCCAATTTAAAGTGAACCATTTAAATCACATAAATTAAAGATCTTTGGATCCGCTTTTTAAAATTTGTTTTTGTGAGTGCTCCTTTTTTTATGAGCGCTCCTTATGTATGTTAATTTGTATATAATATACATGATATACGGACATATGTATATATACACATACAACACATAACAAGAGTGTGCACACATAATTATAGTAAAGGCCTTGTAGCTTTTCGCAGGTGAAATCTCCATTGCAATGTTTCAAAAACTCCACTGTTGGTCAAAGATAGAACTGATCAGAAAAACATTAACCTAGGTCTGTAGGATCAAAATCATGAGTTAAAAACAATACAGAATCTAAGGAAAAAAATAAGAGTCCTAGAAAAAGTGACTGGGCAGTTATTAGTAAATACCATACAATGTAATTTTTTCTCCCCCCCCCCCTTAGGCCTCAGATCAGTCTCCTACTGAGCTAGTAGGCTTCTTTCATTTGCATTTCAACATAAGGCCTGGCTGAGGTCTGGAAGGAGCAGGGAAAAACTGCTATTCTGAGCAGACACCTCAGGCCTAAGGCATTTTAACCATAATTTTCAGGTTTGTATGTTGAAAATTATGGTACAATTTTAAGTTACAATTCACAAAATTTTATATCTTTACATCTTGTTCTGTCAACAGATACCATACTATGATTTACTATCCTTTTCCAAATTAATGCACTGGTACACACTGTGATATTTTCCCAGTCTACCCAATTCAAAACTGGTGAAAAATAAGACTGAATGTTTGGGAAGTTACTTGCCAACTTGGAAATAGAGTTCTTTAGTTTTCCATGCTAAGTATTTAAGTTCTCTTGCATGAATTATCTAAAATCATAAACTAAACAATTATATGAACCAGACTTTTAACTGCAAGATTGTACAATGCTTCAAAAACCCATTCAGATACCAGATTGTTACAATAAAACCTCATCATTTAGACACACATTGAGCTAAGATCATTCCCAAGAAACAATTTATAATATGAACACATTATTGCACATGTCTTTAAGGGCCAGAAACAAAGACACAAGACAGACAGAAAGGAGCTCCAGACTATGGCTGACAGACAGAAGCCTTTAAAACATAACAGATAAGAGAAAAATCTCCTACACCTGTAGCATGATAGATGTCCCCACAAGGGGAACAGATGTTTTCAAAGAGGAGCAACCTGAAATGTGAAATCAAGGGTCTCCATGGTGACTTTACTGCATTTAGTGTCCCCTTTTTCTTATTCTCTTTTTTAATAAGACAGAGGTGGCATAATTCTTACAGTGCAGAGACGGAAGGAGGGAATTCTCTGAAGCAACAGGGCTTTGGCAGCTGCTGGGAGTCCTTCAGTCCCTCCTTTTACTTACAGGATTAGCTCCTCTGGTTCAGTTCCACCCCGAGCACGCTCCGTATCCTAATATTTCAGTAGTCAGCTCTCAAAAAGTCCCGGGGTCCAGGGGAGGGTATCAAAATTTGTAGCTTAAATTTTGGTTCCTGATGTTGAAGCCAATTAATACCAATTTAATAATGAGGACAGCGTTTGAGAAAAAGAAAAAGGGAGGTTTACTGCTTTGCTAACAAAGGAGAAACACAGGGGATTCTGCCGAAAGGTTGTGACTCTCTTGATCTGGAGGGACAAGAGGTTTTAAAGGAGTTTCACTTTTTCACCTAAGAGATACTCAGTTCTTAGGTCACCAGCAGGCATTGCCCTCTGCAGTGGGTGTGCTCCAGGCAACCAGCTAGGGGCTTCTCTCATCCTGCTTGACAAAGGGGGGGAAAGTTCATCACAGTTCCTTAAAACACAGTCCAAAGGGGTGTCAGGCTTACTTGCTTTATTACCCATTTTCACGTCCAATATCATTATGTTTTTACCACAGAAATCACACAACAAAACGCACAAAAACTAACAAACCAAAAACATACAGAACACAGAAAAAAACACAAAGAAACAGAAAACCGGTGAAGAAACAGAAAAACAGAGGAGCAATACAACGTCTTGCTAAAGCTCCAGGGAAGGAGCTCCTGCGTGCCCGTTGGCACCTCTCTACCCTTTCAGAGGAATTCCCTGCAGAACAGAACAGAGGACAGAATGATTCTTGTTACTGTCCCGGACAGGAGTATATGTGAGCCTCCCCATGCCACCTCTCTGTCATCAGAAGAGATGTCCCTTTACCGGATATCAGATGTTATAAAGATACCACTTACCTATGGAGGCCTCCTCCACCAGGTGCTTGCTAATAGTTATAGTGCGATGGTTCACTGCAGTGCTCCCCGGACTGAAGGCTCACTCCAAGGCCTTTGAACTTGGCTCTCCAGCCCGGAGCCTTGGAGGAAAGGCCAGCTTCAGAATTTCCAGGAGTCTGGTCTTGTGATCTGGTCGGGTCATCTCACTGGGGAACTCTAAAATATTAGACCAGGATGCAAGAAAAGACCACTGACTCCAATTAAAATCAAATTAAAGCAAGCTTATTATTTCATCCGGGTGGGCTGCCTCTCCCTCTCAAACAGCGGAAACAAGACAGCATCCCCACATTTCCTACAGCCCAGCTTTATACCCCAGAAAGTTACACAAAAGGGGAGTTACAGAAAACAGAACTTTGACAAGCATCACACTAATTATAGGTTACATTTTTTATTTGCTGGCCCCAGCATCAAAAATTATGAGGACCATTAGAGCCTAGAGAGGGTCTTTGGCCAGGGAAGGCCAATATTTATGAGGTGTCACTAAAGTTTCAGAGAGGGCTGCAATCTGGTCAGAAAGCCAGATATGGGTGAGTTCAAGGCATGGGCAGGAATTCCAAGTAGGTTTGGAATTTGCACTAATTTATAGTAAAGAAAAAATTATCTTCTCATGGCTGTATGGCAAGATGACTCCCAATTTTATTGAAAGATCAGGTTGGGAGATCAACCCTGTCCTTTACTTTTGGAAACTCCTCTACCACATCCATGTTTGTGAACTCCTGAGCATTTTCTATCCCAGATATGTATTCACAGATATTTTAACTCTACTCCTCTAATTGTGTCTTACTTGGGACGAAGGTAATGTCAAGGCATTGTTCTGGATGAGAGTGGGAAGATTATTGTATACCATATATATGCATACTCATTGGATTCATTTTTCAATTTTCCATTCAAAATACTATATCCCTCACAATAACCCATACTCTACGAGACTCTAACAACTAATACTAATATGATGGAGAAAAATAACCGAAACAAAATTGAAATACAAGAAGTTCAGAGGAGACATGGTGTATATTGGACTTGCCTTTTGCAAGATAAATGGTAGGTGTTATTAATCTAGTCAATTTTTAATTGAAATAGTTCTCCATGTGTTTTTAAAGTTAAAAAATATGTGTATTCCTGTCTCCCTTTCTCTGTAGCCTATTCAGCACATGTATTTTTATATGCACATATAGAATCTTACGTGATATCACAAGTAAATTTTTGTGAGGTGCCTGACTTGGCAGTTACAAATTGTGAGAAGAGATTACTCCTCCTAAAAGCTGTTGGAACTGAAATTTCAAGCTATAGGTGAGCTTCCTAGTAGAACAACATTATACATAAATTCATGTTCAGTGAAATGAATGTTTTTGGATCTGTGGATGATATATATTTCATGGTGAATTTTGTTTGGCATATGAATTGGTATGTTTATTGTCTGTGGTTGTTTGTGTGTGTGTGTGTGTGTGTGTGTGTGTGTGTGTGTGTGTTTGTGTGTATGTGTGTATATATATATATACACACACACACACACTCTCCAGAATTTTCATAATATGAAATGTATGTGTCTTATATACACTCCCTAAATTCATTCATGTTCATGTATGTGGATTAATAATCAAAACATTATTCTCAGAAATATTCATTCACCTGAAATATATATTTGTTTCCTAGTACTGAAAACTAACTTCAGTGAAAGGTACATACAAATCCTAATATTTCTACAGTTACTGACCCAGTTTAACATCAATGCAAGTAGATTCATATGGGACATGATGCATCTTTTGATGTTCATTTTTATTCAACAGTGGTACCTTACTATTTTTCAGTTTTTGCACATCATAGGATACATATTTCATTCACTAGTTAGCAAAATTATAGGCATTTCTTTCACTTTCAATCACTTTCTTCTCCAGAACACATGTATTTCTCTATGTTTCTTGACTGGTCTTTTAATGAGACTTCTTTCCAAATACATTATAATCGATTTCCATAATCATTTTGAAACAAATCTCACACACCCTTCATGATAAACCATAACCCTAAGATGACCATTAGATATATAACTGGTTGGAATGAATGATTGTATATCAATATAACATTTCTGATATATTTTCAGATATCTATTCAATCCATTATTTAAAGTGGATCCAGTTATATTGTTTATTCACAGAATGGTGTATTCTTGCATTATCTCTATATTCATAGACACAGGGTACGCCTATTTGTACCCCCATACTAATTTATACGTCTTCAAAATATTGCTCCCTGAAATGGTGGAAGAAATACTCACGTCACCAGATCTGCATATACATTTTATCACAGAAATATTCTGGACACAAAAAGCAAAGGTCACATGTACAATTGTATCAAAGCCTAAATGGGAAGTGAACATGGATTACTAAAATCATCCATGTCCATGTTACCTAATGTTCTCAAATGTCAATTCTATTTGTGACTACATATTTGTTTCCTCTTAAGATTATAAATTCAAGCTCCAGCCTGTTGAAAATGTGTAATCCTATCACTCACTTTATACTTTACTTGATTTCCTAATGTCTTTATTGATATGTGCTTTCATACATGTTTTCCCCAGTTCATCATTGCGACTGACTCTTCACATGTGCTGACATTCACCTTCACTCTCTACCCGAAACCCTATTGTTAAGAACTTTTGGTCCAAATCCTATACTCACTCTTCTTCTTAGCCTACCGAATACCTTCCAAATCCTATCGACTATTGCTTTTTGACGGGATGTTCTGTTCAACATTCAATCATCCAAGTTACAAGGTCCTATGCCATTGTATATTGATTTATCTGAGACAACTGTGCAGGACATAATTCAAAGCTAAGTATCCCACTCAAGGGCCCAATGCCCTTCTGGGCTTCAAATCTTACCAAATTTCTGCTTTCATACTTATATTTCACCTATATACTCTTGTAAATATCGCAGGTTGCCAATACCATTATTCATCCCGCAGAATGATTCCTAACCAAAATCGATGCTATTATTTAACCTAACAATACACTCTTCCCTTAATATAACTTACAGAAGAGCAGGGACAGAGTTCGTCTTACAATATAGTAATGTAGCTGATCTTTCACCGGCTGAGAAACTCAACGATCCATGAAGAAATGATCCTTAGAGAAGATGTAGGCAGCTATGTAGGACCTGAGAGAGCAATAGTCATCTTCCACAGCAAACAACCAGGTCAGGATGAATTGATGTGTCTGAATCAGTCTCTCTCTTCTTATTGTAGAGAAGATGGACCAAACAAGGCCTGTTGTCGCGACCCCTTGCCCGCAAGGAAGACGCAACTCAGGAATCTTCTTTCAGCAGTTTATTCAGGCCCTTGATATTTCTTCTAATTCCCCGTCGGATTCCCCTCCCAGCATTAATAAAGCATCCCAAGCCCCAATGCGAAGCTGCCACGTGGAACTTTCTCACAGGGTGCTGAGAAACCATGCACCAACTCTCCCAAACAAGGAGTTGATTATTACAGACCACAGTGGAGCCAGCGCCATCTTGCAATGGCGACCATAATCTGCAAAAACGGCTCACCACAGTTCCCCCCTTCTGTTTTCTGAAAACAATACAGGCGAGAGTAGAGGTCCTATCCCACTGTGCAGAAATGGCTGCATAGTATGGCTCAGTCCTAAGGTGGGCCCTTCCCCAGATCTGAAGCCATATCAGCTGACGCCTTTTTTCATGGAGCGGGGCGTGGGCATCAAACCCGCATGCAATAGGACATGCTCTCCTTGAGGTCCACTTCAAGGATCACTCAAGTGCAGTGCCTTGCCTCGCATCCTGTATCGTGACGAAGGTGGACGAAGGTGGACAGCTAAGGCTGAACTGTGGCTGTACACAACGACAAACGAGTTGACAGCACCCCGAAAGAAAGGCACGGACTTTAAGGCGATAGAGAAGCATTAGTGTGGAAACCCACCTGCGTGCAATGGCAGCAAGACCGGCAGAGTGCAAGGGCTTTCCAACACTAAGAGAATAACGAGGAAAGACATGCCGATCCCAGTGCAATGTTATAATAACTTGGGGTGCAATGGCCATGTCAAAGATTTACTGTTTAAGATGCGCAAGCCAAACTTGAGGTGAATTGCCATTTTGTAAAGCTGCAAGAGCTTGGATGATCATAGCCTTATCGTGAGCATTGCGGGCCTTGAGGTGACAGAGAAACCACAAACAGAGAAACATACCGAAGCAACACATTGCACCAAAAATGCCTACCCCCACCCACTCTTTAAAAAAGGAAAAGGCAGAAGATATCCAATCGGTGAATTGACCCAAAGTCACGGGATCAACACGGGTGCTATTCAAGACAGCTATCTGGGTTAGTTGAGACTGGATCATGTCTTCCGCTTCCATGGACCAATTTCCAGCCAAATATTCGCCAATGGTGCGGGAAGCATTCCTGGAATCATTAAATCTGACAGAGGTTATGCATAAATGTGCACGTTGGTCAACACAACCCAAAAGCACTAAGTCAGCCAATTCTTCTACCTGAGCTTGGAGTAAATCTATTCTTTGGTTGGCAGCTAAAATCCCTGACAAAATATGTTGATTAATTTTATTTTGGGATTCAAGTATGGTGGAAGTTTGTTGGACACTTGATTAATAGTGGCAGCAGTTTGTACTTGATTGGCCATAGCCACTCCGGCCGTAACTGCTGCAGCAGCAGATACCGCCACGGCTGTCACAGCCGCTGTGATTCCAAAATCTCTGCGGACTCTAAGTAGCTCAACAATAGGGAATTTATCAGGATCCGCAGTGACCGTAAATGGGACAAAAGTTGGAATCTTCATAAACACTGCTACAGTCCAGGAACCATTCCAACACTCAGATAAGAGACAGGTAGTATGAGAACAATCCAGCATCCCCGATGAGGTGGCCTTAGCCAAAAGGAATAAGAAGGGGGATTGGACACAGACCATTGCAGGAGGCAATGTGGCATTATACAACAGAGAGTTGAATGAAACAGATGTAAGTCTATTACCTTGTTCACTTTCCCTAACAGTACCAGAAATATTAGCCAGCCAACTTTTGGCTCCTACCAACTGAGCCAGTGCAGAAATATCGGCTGAAGCCCCCTTTTCATTGGAAATCAGCCATTGAAACCAGGACCAACCTACTCCTGTAGAGGAGCTGGCACTATTGTTAAAGTTATAAACATACCTATCAAGAGAGGGGGAAAGGGAGAAACATTTAGCAACTTGATGTTTCTCCCAAGAATGATCCTGACAAGGCGTAAATATTGGGGGGAAACCAAGATTAGGGGAACAGTAAGGAGAGGCCTTGAAATGAGTGGCATTATAAATACTACTAGAAAAAGGAGGCACTGGGATTAGTACCTCGGAGATAATAGCCAAGGTAGTTATGTTAAGAGCAGAGCTGTTGTTTGCAGGGGTCTCTGAGCCTGATTCATTCCCCGAAGCTACCTTGCTCAATACAGCACTGATAATGCTTCCTGAGACCTGATTGGACCGCAATGGGTCCTCCCAGTTAGTCAAATTTTTGGTCTTAAGGCTAATGCAATTAGCGTTTCTAAGGCTGAAACAAAAAACTCCTGTGAGATTAACTTGAGATTGATTAAAAATTCTCTCCATGTCCCCTCTAGGAGAGGCACAGGGAGCAGACATCTCACATGAGGTAGAAAAAAGAGTGGGGAGGACACTAGAATTACCATGAACCGGCATCGGCATTGGCCATGCCCGTGCCACTGCCCACCACCGCATTGGTGTCGCCTGTGCCATCGGCACCAGCACCAGAGCCAGAGCACTTAGTAGAATGAAGATCCTCATCACAGGATTGTTGTGGTATCTCTTGTTGCTGGTCAGTTGATGTCGAGACTCTTCTTGCCAAGCGTTCAGGGACCCACAATGGTTCCGTACGATCCTGGGGAAAAACACATACAGATCCTCGTGCCCTTGTCAGCACGGGGTCAGGGCCGTTCCATTGGCCCGTAAGAACATCCTTCCACTTAACATAGCCAATCACAGAGGGCTGAGGGGACACATGTCTATCGGCCGCAGAGCGACCATGAATATCCAAATTCAAAAAATTAATGGTAAAGAGAGCTAAGGACAGGCGTTCTTTAGGAGTGTGTTCAGCTCCTATTCCCCCTTTTTGTTTTTGTAAAGTTTCCTTTAAGGTGCGATGAGCACGCTCAACAATGCCTTGTCCTTGAGGATTATAAGGCAAACCATGAGTAAGTTGCACTCCCATAGTAGAACGAAAAACTGTAAATTGTCTGCAGTATAAGCAGGTCCATTATCAGTCTTAAGGGATGCAGGTGCACCCCATGCTGCCCATGCCTCTAAACAGTGAGTAATGACATTACGTGCCTTTTCTCCCGATAAAGCAGAAGCATGGATAATTCCAGAGCACGTATCAACGGAAACATGCACATACTTAAGGTTACCAAAGTCAGGTATATGTGTCACATCCATTTGCCAAACAATCAATGGCTTAAATCCCCGTGGGTTTACTCCATAATTAGGGGGATGACGAAATGTGACACAATGGGGACATTGCAATACTATCTGCCGAGCATCCGCTCTTGAAATGGAAAAACGCCTGCGCAGCGTTAATGCATTAACATGGAAGTTTTGGTGAAACAACTTAGCCCTCTCTAAGGAGGAAGCCAAACATATAAATTGGCCTCTAGTGGCTAAGTCCGCACAGGCATTACCTTGGGATAACGGACCAGGAAGAGAGGTGTGAGCCCTGATGTGCATTGGATAAAAAGAAGCAGTGCGGTTAGAGATAAGCTGTTGAAGCTGAGTAAAGTAAACAGACACATTGTGGGCATCACTAATAGTTCCCACGGTCTCCAGGACTTTTAGTGCTTGTAGTACATAGCTGGAGTCCGAAATAAGATTAAAAGGAAAAGAACACTGTTTAAAAACTTCAATAACAATTTGTAGTTCTACCCATTGTGGATTTCCAGGAGCAAATTGATGCTGGATAGGGGGAGAGTCATTAATTACATAAGCTCCCATTCCAGACTTGGAACCATCAGTAAAAATGTTAACAGCCCCCGGAATTGGACTGGATGAAGTTACCTTAGGGAAAATGATGGGATGTTCTTTAACAAAATGGAGTAATGGATGAGAAGGGTAGTGATTATCAATACCCCCTTGAAACGAGCAACACAGAATAGCCCAGTTGTCTAGAGTAGCACATAAAACATTAAGTTGAGCTTTAGTGTAGGGTATGATAAGAGAAGAAGGTGATTGGCCGAAAAATTGAATGCTTTGTTGAATCCCTTTAAGTGCCAAAGCTGCAACAGCATCAGGATAATATTCTAAGGATTTTCCTGGGGATACATGTGGGTGGATCCATAGTAAAGGCCCATCTTGCCACAGTACTCCAGTAGGCTGCCGCATAGTGGCAAGCACACATAACTGGAAAGGTTTATCACTCTGGAGCCTGCATAGAGTGGCATGCTGTATAGCTTGTTCTACTTTTATAAGGGCCGCTCTAGCCTCAGTAGTGAGGCTACGAGGGGAAGCAAGATCTGGATCACCCTTAAGAGTAGCATACAAAGGCTGGAGCACAATATTAGGAATATGTAAATATCCTCTTATCCAATTAATATCTCCCAGCAATTTTTGAAAATCATTTAGAGTTTGGAGATCTTGAGTCCTGATGGTAATTTTTTGTGGTTTTAATTTGTCATACCCAATTGTCACTCCCAAAAACCTGATAGAATCCCCCGTTTGAACCTTTTCAGGTGCGATGTGCAGTCCATGTTGAGCCAACAGCATCACGAGTTCTTTATAAGCCTCATAAACTGTCTGTTCTAATTTTGCGGCCAATAACACATCATCCATATAGTGAATGATCTTGGTGGAGGAATACTTACGTCTGAGAGGTGTGAGTGCCTTCCCCACATACATCTGGCACATCGTGGGACTGTTAGCCATCCCCTGTGGCAACACCACCCACTCAAACCTTTGATCTGGTTCTTCGTGATTACACGAGGGAAGGGTGAAAGCAAAACGTTGTGAATCTTTAGGATGCAAAGGAATGGAAAAGAAACAGTCTTTAATGTCAATAACAATTATATGCCAGCCTTGAGGAACAGAGGAGAGCAGAGGCAGCCCTCTTTGAATGGGCCCCATAAGCTGCATCTGAGCATTAACTGCTCGTAGATCATGCAGTAGGCGCCACTTCCCTGATTTTTTCTTAATGACAAATATGAGAGTATTCCATGGAGAAGTAGAAGGTTGGATGTGACCCAAATCAAGTTGTTCTTTGACTAGATCATGGGCTGCTGCCAGTTTAACTGAGGGAAGAGGCCACTGAGGCACCCAAACAGGCTCCTCGGTGAGCCATGTTATAGGTATTTGAGCCCCAGTGACCCCTAGGAAAAACCCAGACCAAACCTGTTAAGCTTTTGATGACCTTGCACAGGATGCTTACATCCCTGTAGGTGCCTTCCTAGTCCTAGACCTGGCCTATAACCCATATTTTGCATGATATGTTGAGACACTGGGGAATAGTCATTACTAAGAGTGAACCCCATGTCTTTCATCAGATCACGGCCCCATAAAGAAATGGGTAAATCAAGTACATAAGGCTGAAAGGTACCATCATGTCCTTCCGAGTCCTTCCAAGATAGATGTCTACAGCTGATTTGAGGGGCTTGGGCATATCCAAGTCCTCTTAAGGATTGATCAGAAGCCTGCACTGGCCATCCCTTAGACCAGTCCTTAAGGGCTATGATACTACGATCTGCTCCTGTGTCCAGCAATCCAACAATAGATTTACCTCTATGCTTAATTCCAAAGTGGGGCGATTGCTCATATCCAGTGACAAATAGGCACAATTTCCTCCGGTGGTACCAATCTGATTTCCTGTCCGTGACCTTGAGTCAGCAGGGAAGTGATTATGCAAACTAGGCAAAATTAGCAATTGAGCAATCCGATCCCCTGGGGAGATAGACACAATGCCCCTTGGAGCTTCCACCATAACTTTTACTGCCCCTACAGTATCAGGGTTTATAACTCCGGGGAAAACATGAAGACCTTGTAGGATAGAGGATGCACGTCCAATTAACAAACCTACAGTGCCAGGGGGTAAAGGCCCTTTGAACTCAGTTTCCACCAATTGGACTCCCATCTTAGGTGTTAATACGAGTCTGGAGGTGGAACAGAGGTCCAATCCCGCGGCACCTGTAGTGGCTCTCCGCATCTCGTGGGATGGCGCAGAGAAGGCCATGTCTCGGGTTCGGGTGTGACATTCTCCATTGCCCCATATATTCGTGGGCCCTGGGGTCGGGGGCCCCTTCGGCCGTTTTTTGGCCCAGCTGAAATAGGCTGTCCATGGATGTCCCTCACTGATCTACACTCTCTTGCCCAATGCTTCCCCTTTTTGCATTTTGGACACAGCCCCGGTTGACGAGGGCTATTAGAAGGGCCACCGCGAGGAGGTCCAGTAAAATTGCCTTTTTTGGGACAGTCACGTTTGAAATGGCCGGATTGACCACAATGGAAGCATGTTCCGGCACCAGGACCGCCCCCTTTTGCGATCCGAAGGACAGCAGCTGCAAGACCTGCATTAGTTAAAGGTCCTCCAAGCTCTCTACACACTTTCATCCAAGCTTCTATGCCCTTGTTTTTATAAGGAGCGATTGCTGCTTTACATTCTTTGGTGCATTGCTCAAAAACAAGTTGTTTAATCAAGGGCATTGCTCTATCAGGGTCACCAAAGATTTTTCCTGCGGCATCCACCATCCTAGCAACAAAGTCCGAGAAAGGTTCTGTGGGGCCTTGCATGATTTTTGTTAAATTGCCAGACACTTCTCCTCTATTTGGGAGTGATTTCCATGCACGGATACAAATGTTATTAATCTGTTCATATACCTCAGGGGGGTATCCTGTTTGTTGATTACCAAATCTGCCTTGTCCCAAAAGCATTTCCTTGTCCCAAAGGGGTGTCCCGCTGCATAGTTTTGGGCAGCCTGCTCTACAGCGCCCTCTAGCACAAAGGCTCTCCAGTCCAAATATTTGCCTGGAGAAACACAAGCCCGAACAAGGCTAGCCCAATCAGAGGGAGTCATACAGTATCTAGACAGACTCTCCACCTGAGTTAATGTGAAGGCGGCATCCACCCCATAAGTGCTCACAGACTCTGCCAGGGTCTTCACAATTTTGAAATCTAAAGGCTCATGGAATCTTCCCCTATTGTCATCCTGGAAAACTGGATAAGCAAGACCCATTTCAGCGTTAACAGCCCTCCATGCTTGGGCATGGAAAGCTCTCCTCGAAACACCCTCACCGTACGGCGGCGGGTCCGGAGGATCATTTTTCTTGAGCTCCTGTTTATTTTTGTTCCCTTCTCCCATAGTTAAACTCCCTAGCTGCCGAGACAGTCTCCCGAGCTCCTCCTTCTCATCCTCCTCCTCTTCTGACCCACTTTTGCATGGAAGTGTGCACAGTGTACTGAGATATGGATACAAGCGTTTCCTCCCCCGTTTCTCGCTCTGCACATTCCCTTCCTCCTGAAATATTTCACTCCGTGCCAGAGACAATTGCCTCCTCCCCTGTTTCTCGCTCTGCACATTCCCTTCCTCCTGAAATATTTCACTCCGTGCCAGAGACAATCGCCTCCTCCCCTGTTTCTCGCTCCGCACACTGCCATCCTCCTGAAATACGTCACTGGCTGCCGGAGATAATTGTTTCCCCCCCTGTTTCTCGCTTCGCACACTCCCACCCTCCTGAAATACCTCACTGCCTGCCATTTCTGATCTTTCTTCATGTAATTGCTCTAAAACTTCTTGTCCTTTAGTAAGTGCTTCCTGACATCTGCCATCTGCGAGGCAACTACGGATCATCTTCCAAAGGGGTATCACCCCACCCTCTAATATGCCCTGCTCAGAAGCAAAGTCAAGATCTGTGCCTAACTTATCCCAGCTAGGTATAGTGAGGCTGCCAGAAAATGCGAACCACGGGGCAACAATATCTGTCTTCTGTAAAAATCTCTGTAAAGTACTATGTTTCACTTTTAGGCCCTTGGAATGTAACAGGTTATCTAGGGCCAGGAGAAGCGGACTTGAAGATACGGCACCCATGACACAACAAAAGACACACAACAAACAAAAGTGAAAGTAAGAGCGAAAGTACACAGTGCAGCTGCAATAAGATTTAATGCTCTCTCTGGCTTTACAGAGGAGCTGCCGCTTTGATAGCGGGTCCTAATTACCTAGGACTAATCTCCGCTTTGACCGTGGTTCCCAATTAATCTGGGACTAATCTCCGCTTTGACCGCGGGTCCCAATTAATCTGGGACTAATCTCCACTTTGACCGCGGGTCCCACTTACCTAGGACTGATCTCCGCTTTGATAGCGGGTCCTACTTATCTAGGACTGATCTCCGCTTTGACCGTGGGTCCTACTTACCTGGGACTAATTGGTGCACCACCCCTGACTGCTGAAAGTTCTGGTTCCCGGGTTTTCAGCACCACTTGTCGCGACCCCTTGCCCGCAAGGAAGACGCAACTCAGGAATCTTCTTTCAGCAGTTTATTCAGGTCCTTGATATTTCTTCTAATTCCCATTCGGATGCCCCTCCCAGCCTTAATAAAGCATCCCAAGCCCCAATGCGAAGCTGCCACATGGAACTTTCTCACAGGGTGCTGAGAAACCATGCACCAACTCTCCCAAACAAGGAGTTGTTTATTCCAGACCACAGTGGAGCCAGCGCCATCTTGCAATGGCG
This sequence comes from Callospermophilus lateralis, assembly GCF_048772815.1. Classification (NCBI taxonomy): domain Eukaryota; kingdom Metazoa; phylum Chordata; class Mammalia; order Rodentia; family Sciuridae; genus Callospermophilus; species Callospermophilus lateralis. Next base: position 227,157 of record NW_027512742.1, read on the forward strand.
ACCATAATCTGCAGAAACGGCTCACCACAGCCTGTGTGGAGAGCAGTTCCCGGGTGCCTATGGTCGATATACAATTCTAACTTCTGAATGTGTCACAGGATGTAGGGGTAACCTCCATCTCATGGGAACCTTCGAAGCATCTGTTAGAACAAAGTGGTTACCAAGGCAGTGACCTCATTCAGTTCCTGAAGGAATTGACCTACCTCACTTCTTTGTTGATGCAATTTGCTGAACTCGGGATCCAGGAAGCCAAGCACCCAGAGCCAGTCCCAGTTCCAGTCCCATTGGGTTCACTTGTTTGGATTTACCAAAGACAGAGTCAGTCTTTCTTGGTAAATACTGATCTGTGGATGGTTAAATGCCAGGAAAGCTCTGAAGAGGGGCCTTCCTGAGAAAGCAGGTAGTGACTCCCTGATGGCTCCTGACAACTTTACAGAGTTGGTAATGAAGACCAGATCTGAGACAGGACAGGCCATTTCGTGGGAACATAGTATGGCCAATCAGTCTGAGGACACTCTGGATAGTCACAGACCTACTTGGGTAAAGGAGGTGCCTTTGTGGTGTGCATGTGAGTTTGGTTTTGTCTCATGTTATGAGAATAGGTAGGAAAGGCAGTTTGTTTGGTTTGGAGTGGACTGTTTTTAATAAGTCATTTGACATGGCGAGTGTTTCTTTGTTTGTGTATCCCACTGTATCCGTGGTTGTAGACCTTTGAAAAGCGAATGCATCAATGGTTGTGTCCTGTCTAATATAAAGTGTCCCAGCGTTCATCCTGCCCAATTTAAGAATGGAGAGTGGCTTGCCTATGGATGGGCAATACCTACTATCTTTCTAAGTTCCTGTTTCTTAGTGAATTCTGGCCACTCTCCTGAATAGGCTCATGGTTTTGTGTCCAACATATGTACCACCACAAGGCTCTGTGACATGGCCATGTACTGATAGCTGAAGGGAATGGGAGAATCTCAGAAAACTCAGATATCAGTGTGACCAGGAAAGTCTTAGTGGAGAAACCCTGCTTTGGGCCTTTTGCTTACTTATGTTTCTATTACCCTGAATGTCAAGAAGGTCTTTACCTCAGGCCACCCCTTTGTGAAGCCTTAAGAAAACTGTTTTCATATGGAAATGAATGGGCATCACCTGTGGCTCTTTGCTTAATTGCTTTGGAATGGGATGTGCTTGAATCAGCCACTTGTCCTTGTGTGAGGTTGTGGCTTAAATTCTCAGCACCTGATAGATCTAAATAAAAATCCCATGTGCTTCCAAACCAAAATGGCCAAAAGAGCAGTCATTGTGGATAAATTTTTTTGCCTTCTTAGGTTGGGTTTCTGACCTACATCAAGTGAGAATAGGGATCCTTTGGGTCAAATGCGTTCTTCAAATCCCTGCAGAGGCTATCCCATAGAGGCTTGGGTTTTCTCATGACTCCAAATCACATAAAGAATCTATACCTGACAGCTAGTAGGCCTCAAATTGGAAAAGCGGAACACTTTACCAGCAGGAATATTTGATCACTCCTGGTTCAAAGGAAGAGTACCCAGGCCACCATGATTTTAGGCAAATGAGGGGCAAGTGAGCTTATTTTGGACACTTTCTTGGCCTTGCCTCTCATAGAAACCTCCAGCCACAGGGTATGATGAGTGTCTATATGGAAGAAGATGAGTGTCATGTGGGAGTGTTTTGGATTTAAGCAAAGAAAGAGAGAACTGAAATTACTGACATATGGGATCGAAAAGGCAATATAACAACAGATGCTACAGAAATAAAGAAGACAATTAGAAATTATTTTGAAAACCTATATTCCAATAAAATAGAAAATAGTGAAGACATTGATAAATTTCTTAAGTCATATGATTTGCACAAACTGAGTCAGGAGGATACACACAATTTAAACAGACCAATATCAATGGATAAAATAGAAGAAGCAATCAAAAGACTACCAACCAAGAAAAGTCCAGGTTCAGATGGGTATACAGCGGAGTTTTACAAGACCTTTAAAAAAGAATTAATACCAATAATTTTCAAGATATTTCAGGAAATAGAAAAAGAGGGAGCTCTGCCAAATTCATTCTATGAGGCCAAGAACACTCTGATTTCGAAACCAGACAAAGACACCTCAAAGAAAGAAAACTACAGACCAATATCTCTGATGAACCTAGATGCAAAAAACCTCAATTAAATTCTGGCGAATTGGATACAAAGGAACATCGAAAAAATTGTGCATCATGATCAGGTAGGATTCATCCCTGAGATGCAAGGACGGTTCAATATACAGAAATCAATAAATGTTATTCACAACATAAATATACTTAAAGATAAGAACCATATGATCATCTAGATAGATGCAGAAAAATCATTCGACAAAGTAGAGCATCCCTTTATGTTCAAAACATTAGAAAAACCAGGAATAACAGGAACTTACCTCGACACTGTAAAAGCTATCTATGCTAACCCTCAGGCTAGTATCATTCTGAATGGAGAAAAATTAAAGGCATTCCCTCTAAAATCTGGAACAAGACAGGGATGTCCTCTATCACCACTTCTATTCAATATAGTTTTCGAAACTGGCCAGAGTAATTAGACAGACGAAAGAAATTAAAGGCATAAAAATAGAAAAAGAAGAACTTAAAATATCACTATTTGCAGATGACATTATTCTTTATATAGAAAACCCAAAAGGGTCTACAAAAAAAACTACTAGAACTAATAAATGAATTCAGCAATGTGGCAGCATATAAAATCAACATGCATAAATCAAAAGCATTTCTGTATATCAGCGACAAAACTTCTGAAACAGAAATGAGGAAAAACACTCCATTCACATATCCTCAAAAAAAAAAAAATCTTGGTAATCAACCTAACAAAAGAGGTGAAAGATTTATACAATGCAAACTACAGAACCCTAAAAAGAGAAGTAGAATAAGATATTAGAAGATGGAAAATATACCCTGTTTATGCATAGGCAGAACTAACATCATCAAAATGGTGATATTACCAAAAGTTCTCTATAAGTTTAACGCAATGCCAATCAAAATCCCAAGGGCATTTCTTGTAGAAATAGAGAAAGCAATCATGAAATTCATATGGAAAAATAAAAGACCCAGAATAGCAAAAGCATTTCTAAGCAGGAAGTGTGAATCAGGCGGTATAGCGATAAGAGATTTCAAACTATATTACAGAGCAATAGTAAAAAAAAAAAAAAAAAAACAGCATGGTACTGGTACCAAAACAGGCAGGTGGACCAATGGTACAGAATGGAGGACACAGAGACTAATCCAAAAAGCTACAACTGTCTTATATTTGATAAAGGAGCTAAAAGCATGCAATGGAGGAAGGATAGCATCTTCAACAAATGGTGCTGGGAAAACTGGAAATCCATATGTAACAAAATGAAACTGAATCCCTTTCTCTCGCCATGGCAAAAGTTATATCAAAATGGATCAAGGAGCTTTATATCAAATCAGAGACATGGCGTCTGATAGAAGAAAAATTGGCTACGATCTACATACTGTGGTGTTGGGCTACAAATTCCTCAAAAGGACACCCATAGCACAAGAGTTAATAACTAGAATCAACAAATGGGACTTACTCAAACTAAAAAGGTTTTTCGCAGCAAGAGAAACAATAAGAGAGGTAAATAGGGAGCCTACATCCTGGAAACAAATCTTTATTCCTCTCACTTCAGATAGAGCCCTAATATCAAGAATATACAAAGAACTCAAAAAATTAGACAATAAGATAACAAATAACCCAATCAACAAATGGGCTAAGGATCTGAACAGACACTTCTCAGAGGAGGACATACAATCAATCAACAAGTACATGAAAAAATACTCACCATCTCCAGCAATCAGAGAAATGCAAATCAAAACCACCCTAAGATACCATCTCACTCCAGTAAGATTGGCAGCATTTATGAAGCCAAACAAACACAAGTGCTGGGGAGGATGTGGGGAAAGAGGTACACTTGTACATTACTGGTGGGACTGCAAATTGGTGTAGCCAATTTGGAAAGCAGTATGGAGATTTCTTGGAAAGCTGGGAATGGAACCACCATTTGACCCAGCTATTCCCTTTCTCATTCTATTCCCTAAAGACCTAAAAAGAGCATGCTACAGGGAAACTGCTACATCGATGTTCATAGCACCACAATTCACAATAGCAAGACGGTGGAACCAACCTAGATGCCCTTCAATAGATGAATGGATAAAAAAAAGTGGCATTTATTCACAACGGAGTATTACTCTGCATTAAAAAATGACAAAATCATAGAATTTGCAGGGAAATGGATGGCATTAGAGGAGATTATGCTAAGTGAAGCTAGCCAAACCCTAGCAAACAAATGCCAAATGTCTTCTTTAATATAAGGAGAGTAACTAAGAACAGAGAAGGGACGAAAAGCATGAGAAGAAAATTAACATTTAACAGGGATGTGACGTGGGAGGGAAAGTGAGAGAGAAGGGAAATTGCATGGAAATGGAAGGAGACCCTCAGGGTTATAAAAAATTACATACAAGAGGAAGTGAGGGGAAAGGGACAAATAATACAAGGGGGAAAATTTATTAGAGTAGTGGGATTAGAGAGAGAAGAGGGGAGGAGAGGGCATGGGAGGGGAGATAGTAGAGGATAGGAAAGGCAGAAGAATACAACATACAGTAGTAAGGCAATATGTGAATCAATGGATGTGTAACTGATTTGATTCTGCAATCTGTATACAGGGTAAAAATAGGAGTTCATAACCCACTTGAATCAAAGTGTGAAATATGATACATCAAGAACTATGTAATGTTTTGAAGAATCATAAATAAAAATTAAAAAAAAAAGAAAACTCACTTCGGTGAATGATGCACGCGAATCCTAATATTTCTACAGTAACTGACCCAGTTTAACATCAATACAAGTAGATTCCTATGGGACATGACGTACATTTTGACATTCATTTTTATTCAACACTGGTACACTACTATTTCATCAGTTTATGCACATTATAGGATGTATATTTCATCCACAATTTAGCAAATTTATAGGCATTTGTTTCACTTTCAATCACTTCCTGCTTCAGAACACATGTATTCCTCCATATTTTTTGACTGGTCTTTTCATGAGACTTCTTACCAAACACAATATTTTCCATTTCCATTATCACTTTTGAAGCAAAACTCACACACACTTCATGATAAACAATAACCCTAAGATTACCATTAGATACATAACTGGTTGGAATGACTGATTTTATGTCAATTTATGATTTCTAATATATTTTCAGATATCAATTCAATCTATTATTTAAAGAGGAACCAGTTATATTATTTATTCACTAAGTTCTATTCATGCATTATCTCTATATTCATAGACTCAGGGTACACCACTTTGTACCCCAATACTAATTTATATGTCTTCAAATATTGCTCCCAGTAATAGTGGAAGAAATAATCATGTCACATGATCTACATATATATTTTATCACAATAATTTTCTGGGCACAAATGCAAAGGTCACACTTATGATTGTACCAAATCCTAAATGGAAAGTGAACATGGATTACTAAAAACATCCATGTCCAGGTTGCCTAATGCTTTCAAATATCATTCCTATTGGTGACTACCTATTTTTTTCTTCCTAAGATTATGTATTCAATCTCAATCCTGTTGAAAATGTCTAATCCTATCACTCACATTATAATTGCCTGATTTTGTATTGTCTCTATTGATATCTTCTTTCTTATATTTTTTCCAGTTCATCATTGTGACTGACTCTTCACATGTGCTGACATTTACATTCACTCTATAACCAAAACCCTATTGCTAAAGAACATTTGGTCCAAATTTTATACTCACTCTTCTTCCTAAACCTACTGACTATCCTATTTTGAGTGGATGTTCTCTTCTACAATCAATCATCCAAGGTCCAAGGTCCTATGCCATGGATTATCGATTTATCTGAGACAATTTTGCAGAACGTAATTCAAAGCTAAGTATCCCAAACAAGGGCCTAATGCCCTTGTGGACTTCAAATCTTACCTAGATTTCTGTTTTCATACTTATATTTTAGCTGTATATTCTTGTAAATATGGCAGTTTTCCAATACCATTATTCATCCAGCAGAATGATTACTAACCCAAATCGAACATGTTATTAACCCTAACCATACACTGTTCCCTCAATTTAACTTTACAGAAGAGCAGGTACAGAGTTCATCTTACAATACAGGAATTTAGGATATCTTCCACCTGCTGAGAACCTTTGAGGTTCCATGTAGATTTGATCCCTGAAGAAGATGTAGGCAGCAATGAAGGACCTGAGAGAGCAAAAGTCATCTTCCATGGGAAACAACCTATTAAGGATGAAGGGTTGTGTCTGAATAAGCCTTTCTCTTCTTAATGTAGAGAAGAAGGATCAAACCAGGCCTGTGTGGAGAGATGTTCCCGCAAACTGGTGCGGCCAATTTGGAAAGCAGTATGGAGATTCTGGGGAAGGCTGGGAATGGAACAACAATTTGACCCAGCTATTGCCCTTTTTGGACTATTCCCTTAAGACCTTAAAAGAGTGTACTACAGGGATACTGCCACATCGATGTTCATAGCAGCACAATTCACAATTGCAACACTGTGGAACCAACACAGTTGTCCTTCAGTAGATGAATGGATAAAAAAAAATGTGGCTTCTATACACCCTGGAGTATTACGCAGCACTAAAAAATGACAAAATCATGGAATTTGCAGGAAAATGGATGGTACTAGAGCAGATTATGCTTAGTGACGCTAGTCAATTCTAAAAAACAAATACCAAATGTCTTCTTTGATATAAGGATTGCAACTAAGAACAGAGCAGGGAGGAAGAGCAGGAAGAAAAGATTAACATTAAACAAAGATATGAGGTGGGAGGGAAAGGGAGAGAAAAGGGAAATTGCATGGTAATGGAAGGAGACCCTCATTGTTACACAAAATTACATGTAAGAGGTTGTGAGGGGAATGGGAAAATAAACAAGGAGAGAAATGAATTAGAGTAGATGGGGTAGTGAGAGAAGATGGGAGGGGAGAGGAGGGGGGATAGTAGAGTATTGGAAAGGTAGCAGGATACAAAAGTAACTAATAGGGCATTATGTAAAAATGTGGATGTGTAACCGATGTGATTCTGCAATCTGTATTTGGGGTAAAAATGGGAGTTCATAACCCACTTGAATCTAATGTATGAAATATGATATGTGAAGAGATTTGTAATGTTTTGAACAACCAATAAAAGAAAAAAAGTAGCAATATATATGCCAATCGAAATTCATCATGAAATATATATAATCCACAGATGCAAAAATATTCATTTACTGAACATGGATTTATGTATAATGTTATTCAACTTGGAAGCTCACCCATAGGTTGAATTTTCAGTTCCAACAGCGTTTAGGAGGACTGATCTCTTCTCACAATTTGTATCTGCCAATTCAGTCACCTCACAAGTATATACGTGTGATACCAGATAGGATTTTCTATGTGCATATAAAAATACATGCACCGTATAGGCTACAGAGAAAGGGAGACAGGAATTCACATATTTGTTAACTTTAAAAACACATGTAGAGTTATTTCAACAAAAAATTGACTAGATTTATAACTCCTACACTATATAATGCAAAAGGCAATTCCAACTACACACCATGCCTCCTCTGAACTGCTTGTATTTCTATTCTTTTTGGGTTATTTCTCACCATCATATTAAGATTATTAGTCAGAGTCCAGTAGGGTAGGGGTTAATGTCAGGGATTCAGTATTTCAAATGGAAAATTGGAAAATGACTCCAATGTGTATGTAAACATGTGCTACACAAAAATCTTCCCACTCACATCCAGAGAAGTGCCATGATATTACCTTCGCCCCAAGTAAGACACAATAAGAGGAGAAAAGTGTGAAAATCTTTGATTATGTATCTGAATGGAATATGCTCGGGAGTTCACAACCTTGGAGGTGGTAGAGGAGCTTCCAAAAGTAAGGGACAGGGTAAACACTCCACCAACATGGAGCTCTGCTGGCCTATGACTTCTTGGGAAACTGCCTCTGAGGTTGGGCACTTGAAATATATGTTGTTGTCATGAGCTTTAGCTTCCTTTGTAGTGAGACCATCAAATCTGGGTCTGCATCTATGTGACCTGGAAGACATGGTTTCTTATATTCCAATGAACCTGAGGCAGCAGTGCTGAATTCTCTCTTTGTAGGTAAACTGTGGCCACAGGAAGCCAAGTGTCTCCTGGTGGGGACTGTGAAGACATTTGGTCATCCTTCACATTTTGTGGTGCTTCTTGCTGCTGCACTGGGAATATGGTTTTTGCTTCACAAAATACAAGGAGTTCAACTGGGACAGAGTGCTGGAGAGAGTTCTGTAACGTGTGTTGTGACTCATTTATTTGTTGGTTTTTCCTTTTTTTTTTTTTTGAGGAATGACCACCAGGCAATGAATTTCCCTCTTAAAACTGCTTTCATTGTGTCCCGTAGATTCCGATATGTTGTGTCTGTGTTTTCGTTTATCTCTAAGAATTTTTTCATTTCTACCTTTATGTCTTCTGTAACCCATTGATCATTCCGTAAGATATCGTTCATTTTCCATGTGATGTAGGACTTTTTCTTCCTTCTTTTATCATTGATTTACAGTTTCATTCCATTATAGTCAGAAAAAATGCATGGTATTATCTCCACCCCTTTATATTTACTGAGGGTTGCCCTATGGCATAATATATGGTCTATTTTTGAGAAGGATCCATGTGCTGCTGAAAAAAAGTATATCCATTTGATGATGGTTGGTATATTCTATATATTTCAGTTAAGTCTAGGTTATTGATTGTGATATTGAATTCTATATTTTTTTAATTCAACTTTTGTTTGAAATATCTGTCCAATGGTGAGAGAGCTGTGTTGAAGTCACCGATAATTATTGTGTTGTTGTCTATTTGATTCCAGAACTTGAGGAGAATTTGTTTTATGAAGGTCGCAGCACCATTATTTGGTTCATAAAAATTGATAATTTTTATGTCTTGTTGGTGAATGATTCCTTTTAAAGTTATATAATATCCATACTTATCCCTTTTGATTAACTTAGTCTTGAAGTCGATTTTATTCTATGAGAGGATGGCCACCCCTGGTTGCTTACGAGGACCGTGTGGTGTGCATGGTATATTTTTTCCCAACCTTTCACCTTCAGCCTGTGTATGCCTTTTCCATTCAGATGTGTCTCCTGGAGGCAACATATTTTTGGATTTGTTTTTATAATCCAAGTTACCAGCCTATCTCGCTTTATTGGAGAGTTCAACCATTAAGGTTTAGAGTTACTATTTATATATGGTTTGTACTGCCAGCCATTTTGATTATTTATTTTTTTTTAATTTAGTTTGTTTCTCCATGATTAGCTTTTCCCCCGCCCTCTGTTATTACTGAGGCACTTCCCAGTGATAGTTTTGGTTGTTGTTTTCATTTCTTCCTCGTGTAGTGTTTTGCTCAAGACACTTTGCAATGCTGGTTTTCTGGCTGCAAATTCTTTTAGCTTTTGTTAATTATGAAATATTTTTATTTTGTTGTCGTACCTGAAGCTTAATTTTGCTGGATACAGAATTATTGGTTGGCATCCATTGTCTTTCAGTATTTGAAATACATTGTTCCAGGATCTTCTCGCTTTCAGCGTCTGTGATGAAAAATCTGTTGTTAACCTTATTGGTTTACCCCTGAATGTCATCTGCCTCCTTTCTCATGTACCTTTTAATAATTTCTCTTTGGTCTGTTTATTGGATATTTTCGTAACAATGTGTCTTGGCATTGGTCTACTGTGATTTTGTGTGCTCGGTGTCCTGTATGCATCTACAATTTGTATATCCGTTTCCTTTTTTATTTCTGGAAAGTTTTCTAAAATTATTTCATTCAGCAGGTTACTCATTCCCTTGGTTTGAATCTCTGTACCTTCCTCTATCCAGATGACTCATAAGTTTGTTTTTTTATGTTATCTCATATCTCTTGGATGTTTTTCTCATGATTTTTTACCAGTTTTTCGGAGTTGGCTAGACTCCTTTCAAGAAGATATATTTTTTCTTCATTATTTGACGTTCTGGCTTCTACTTGCTCCACTCTGTTAGTGATACTCTCAATTGAGTTTTTAATTTGGTTTATCATTTCCTTCATTTCTAGAATTATTGTTTGATTTCTTTTATAATCTCTATCTCCTGATAAAGACGCTTAACTTCTTCTTTTATCTGTTTATGTAATTCATTTTCAATGTGTTCTTTCACTGTTTGGAATTGCTGTCTCGTATCCTCTTTAAGGTTCCATTCCATCTGTCTAAGGTATTCCTTGAGTTCTTTATATGACCAGTTTCCTGATGATTCTAGGTCCTCCTGATTATTTAGATTGTCCTTCATTGTTTGTACACATTTTCATCCTTGCTTTTTTATGCTGCTAATGTTACTTCTTGTTCTGTTTGACTGCTGAGTTACTGCTTACTCTTATAAATTTATTTGAAGCTTGGGAGGAAAGATAGTAGTAGGGATGGGAAGAAGTCACTAAAGAGAATGAGAGTAGGCAGGTAGAATTCAAGGAAGGGAGAATAAGAAAATTGAAAAGAAATGAAAAGACAAAAGAAAAAAAATAGAAAATAAAGAAAGAAATAAAATTTTTTAGAAATAATAATGATAATTATAAAAATTAAAATTAAAATTTAAAAGAATCATAAAATAATAAATTTTAAAAATTTTAAAAAATAAAAACATTAAAAAAAGTTAAAGAACAACAACAAAAAAATGAAAATGAAAGAAAAAGAAGAAAATAAAAAGAAAAAAATAATAATAATACATGCAGTAATAGAGTTCAATTAACTTCTCTTCCAGTAGGTGGAGCTGTGTGCATTGGGCCAAGCTTCTCCTCTCAATAGGTGGGAAGCAATCACTGTGCAGCAACTCTTTATCCCAGAATGGGCGGATCTCCAATCCTGAGTGTCTAGGGCCTTCTCTTTTTTTTTCCTCAAGCCAGGCCCCCCAACCTGTGACGCTCACCACAATACTATGTAATGTTTTGAACAACCATTAATAAAAAGTTTTAAAAAAAGAAAACTAAATTCAGTGAATGATGCATGCGAATCCTAATATTTCTACAGTAACTGACTCAGTTTAACATCAATGCAAGTCGATTCCTATGGGACATGATATGTATTTTGCCGTTCATTTGTATTCAACACTGGTACACTACTATTTCATCAGTTTATGCACATCATTGGATATATATTTCATCCACAATTTAGCAAATTTATAAGCATTTGTTTCACTTTCAATCACTTCCTGCTTCACAACTCATGTATTCCTCCATATTTCTTGACTGGTCTTTTCATGAGACTTCTTTCCAAACACATTATTTTCGATTTCCATAATCACTTTTGAAGCAAAACTCACACACACTTCATGATAAACAATAACCCTAAGATTACCATTAGATATATAACTGGTTGGAATGAATGATTGTATGTCAATATATGATATCTTATATATTTTCAGATATCAATTCAATCCATTATTTAAAGTGGAACCAGTTAGATTATTTATTCACAGTATATTCTATTCATCCATTATCTCTATATTCATTGACACATGGTACACCACTTTGTACCCCCAATACTAATTTATATGTCTTCAAATATTGCTCCCAGAAATGGTGAAAGAAATACTCATATCACATGATCCACAGATACATTTTATCACAATAATTTTCTGGGCAGAAAATGCAAAGGTCACACTTATGATTGTACCAAAGCCTAAATGGAAAGTGAACATGGATTACTAAAAACATCCATGTCCAGGTTGCCTAATGCTTTCAAATGTTATTCCTATTGGTAACTACATATTTTTTTCTTCCTAAGATTATGCATTCAATCTTAACCATGTTGAAAATGTCTAATCCTATCACTCACATTATAATTGCCTGATTTTGTAATGTCTCTATTGATATCTTTTTTCCTATATTTTCTCCAGTTCATCATTGTGACTGAGTCTTCATATGTGCTTATATTTACATTCACTCTATAACCGAAACCCTATTGCTAAAGAACATTTGTTCCAAATTTTATACTCACTCTTCTTCCTAAACCTACAGACTATCTTCCTATTCCTACTGACTCTCCCAATTTGAGTAAATGTTCTCTTCTACAATCAATCATCCAAAGTACAAGGTCCTTTGCAATTGTATATCGCATTATCTGAGACATCTCTGCAGAATGTAATTCAAAGCTAAGTATCCAAATCAAGGGCCTAATGCCCTTCTGTGCTACAAATCTTACATAGATTTCTGTTTTTGTACTTATATTTCACCTCTATAATCTTATAAATATTGCAGGTTACCAATAGCAGTAATCATCCTGCAGAATGATTTATAACCCAAATCGAACAAGGTATTAACCCTAACCATACACTGATCCGTCAATCTAACTTTACAAAAGGGCAGGGACAGAGTTCATCTTAAAATACAGGAATGTAGGGGATCTTCCACCTGCTGAGAACCTCAAAGGTCCATGCAGATTTGATCCCATGGAAAGATGCAGGCAGCTATGAAGTACCTGAGAGAGCAAAAGTCACCTTCCATGGGAAACAACCTGGTAAGGATGAAGGGTAGCTTCTGAATAAGCCTCTCTCTTCTTAATGTAGAGAAGATAGACCAAACCAGTCCTGTGTGGTAAGCTGTTCCCGGATGCCTATGGTTGATATACCATTCTAACTTGTGAAAGTATCACAGGAAGTAGGGGCAACCTCCATCATAGGACCATTGGAAGGAACTGTTAGGACAAAGTGGTTGCCAAAGCAGTGACCTCATTAAGATATTGAAGGAAGTAACCTCACCTTACTTCTTTGGTGATGGAAGTCTCAGATCCGGGAAGCCAGGCACCAAGAGCCAGTCCCAGTCCCAGTCTCAGTGTTCTCACTTGTTTGGATTTACCAAGGACAGAGTCAGTCTTTCTTGGTACCTACTGATGTGAGGATGGCCAAATGTCAGGAAAGCTCTGAAGATGGGCCTTTCCTGAGAAACCAGGTAGTGGATCACCGCTGGCTCATGAAAACTTCACAGAGTTGGCCAAGGGGACCAGATCTGACACAGGACAGGCCATTTCAGCGGAACATAGTATGGCCCACCATTCAGAGGACACTCCCGATAGTTACAGACCTACTTGGGGGAAGGAGGTGCCTTTGTGGGTTTGGGTGTGGGTTTGAGGTTTTGTCTCATGTTCTAAGAATAGTTAGGAAAGGTGGTTTGTTTGGTTTGGAGTGAACTGTTTCTGGTAAGACGTTTCGCAAGGCGAGTGTTTCTTTTTCTGTGCATCCACTGTGTCCGTGGTTGTAGACATTAGAAAAGAGAATGCATCAATGGATGTGTCCTGTCTAGTAGAAAGCATTCCAGGATTTATCTTGTCCAGTGTATGAATGGACTGCGGCTTGACTTATGGATGGGCAACATCTACTATCTTCCTAAGTTCCTGTTTTCTTCCTGAAAACTGATCACTCTCAGAATAGGCTCACGATTTTGTTTCCATGATTTGTACCACCTCCAAGCTCTGTGCTTACCAATTGTTCTGTTGCCCTGAATGTGAGGAAGGTCTTTTCTTCAGGCCAAACCTTTGTGAAGCATGAAGAAAACTGTTTTCAAATGGAAATGAAAGGGCATCACCTGTGGCTCTTTATTTAATTTCTTTGGAAAGGGATGTGTCTGAATCAGATTTTTGGCCCTGTGTGAGGTTATGTCTTAGATTCTCAGCACCTGAAGGATCAAAAAAAAAGATCCAATGTGTGCATCTAAAACAAAAATTGCCAAAAGAGCAGTCATTGTGAATGAAGTCTCTTGCCTACCTCTGTAAGGTTCCTGACCTTCATCAAGTGAGACTAGTGATCATTTGGGTCAAATGAGTTCCTCAAAACCCTGCAGAGGCTAGCCCATAGGTGCTTGGTTTTTCTCATGACTCCAATTCACATAAAGAATCTAAACCCCACAGTCAATAGGCCTCAAATTGGAGAAGCAGTGCCGTATTAACGAGTATTAGGGATTAACGTATTAGGGATTCTTTGGGTCAAATGAGTTCTTCAAAGTCCCGCAGAGGTTCTTGTGTTTTCTCATGACTCCAAATCACATAAATAATCTATACCTAAAAGTCAGTAGGCCTCAAATTGGAGAAATAGAGCAGTATTAACGGCAGGCTTATTTGATCACTCGTGGTTCACAGGAAGGGTGTCCAGGCCACCTTGAATATTGGCAAATGAGGGGCAAGGGAGTTTATTTTGGACACTGTCTTTGGCTGTGCTCCTCATGGAAAACTCCTGGCAAAGGTTACGATGATATGGAAGAAGATGAGGGCCATGTGGGAGAGTTTTGGTTTTAATTTTGGTCATTTGTGAGGCGGTTGGAAGAAATGACTGGGTCCACCAGGGCTTGAACTCTGGTGTGATTCCCCTTAGAGACTGGGTTTTGGAACTGACCTCAGAGAAGTATTGCCATGAATTTTGTTGGGATTTTAGGAGGCCACGCATGAGAGTCGCCCTTGGAAACTGAGATCTAGGCCCAGGGTGGCTTTCCTCTGATCACTGGGAATCTCAGCCAGGATATCACATGATTTTATTCTGAAAGACTTCGGTACCATAGTTGAGAGTCAAAACACACACGTACCTCACATTGTAGACCTCAATGGGCCTGGCTTCATGTGTCCATTTGGCCACTCTTTGGGAACACTTGCCTGTGAGAGTTCTCCAGAGCATTCACTGAAATGAGCTTCCTCAACATTTAATGTTTTCTGAATGAATTGAAACCAACAGTGCCTCCAACTTCATCCTTGAAAAATGGCTAGAAAAATACCATAAAATTTTGGAAATTCATTGGAGAAGCTTTGTATGTCCTGTTGCTGATCATGAGGGTACCAGACAGTGCCTTGAATTACTGGGTTTCATGAAAATGGTGTAGAACAGAGATTTCAGTATGTTGGAGCCTGCTGAGTAGTGGGCCTAGAGGAGTGGTGGGCAGGTGTGTGAAAGAACATCAGTGGTAGGGCCATGAGGATCTACCATTGGATTCCAAATGGCTTTTGACTGACATGGTGCAGCCAGCAGACCCTTATATGTAAAGGCATCTTGTTATATGGAGAGGTTTCAGGGCAATGTTCAGAATGAGGTTGATATGGACAAGGCGGCAATGGGACAAGATATGAGGGATAGAGCCTGGTTGGTGCATTCTCTCGCAGACTCTGACCCACCACTCGTGACAGAACTCCCTCCAGCACTGTGTCCCAGTTGAGCTCCTTGTATTTTGTGACGCAAATACCAAACTCCCAGTGCTGCAGCAAAAATACCACAAAAAGTTGAGGAGGAACAAATGGCTTCAAAGTCCACACGGGGAGACACTTAGTCTCCAGTGGTCACAGTTGACCTACAAAGAGAGGATTCTGCACTGCTTCCTCATGTTTATTGGAAAATAAGAAACCCTATTGCTAAAGAACTTTTGGTCCAAATCATATACTCACTCTTCTTCCTAAACGTACCGACTATCTTTCAAATCCTAATGACTATCCTTTTTTGAGTGGATGTTCTCTTCTACATTCAATCTTCCAAGGTACAGGTCCTATGCCATTGTATATCAAATTTTCTGAGACATCTGTGCAGAACATAATTCAAAGCTAAGTATCCCAATCAAGGGCCCAATGCCCTTCTGGCCTTCAAATCATACCTAGATTTCTGTTTTCATTCTTATATTTCACCTGTATATTTTTGTAAATACTGCAGGTTCCCAATAACATAATTCATCACAGAGAATATTTCCTAACCCAAATTGAACCTGTTATTAACCCTAAATATACACTCTTCCCTCAATCTCATTTTACTGAAAAGCAGGGACAGAGTTGTTCTTAGAATACAGGAAAGTACGGGACCTTCCACCTGCTGAGAACCTCAAAGGTCCATACAGAAATGATACCCAGAGAAGTTGTAGGCAGGTACGAAGGACCTGAGAGAGCAAAAGTCATATTCCATGGCAAGCAACCTGGTCAGGATGAAGCAATGTGTCTGAATCAGCTTTTCTCTTCTTATTGTAGAGAAGATGGATCAAACCAGCCTGTGTGGAGAGCTGTTCCTGGGTGCCTATGGATGATATATCATTCTAACTTGTGAAAGTGTCACAGAAAGTAGGGGAAGCCTCCATCTCATGGGACCCTTGGAAGCAACTCTTAGGACAATGTGGTTTCCAAGGCAGTGGCCTCATTCAGTTCCAAAGAAAGTGGCATGCCTCATTTCCTTGGTGATTGAACTCTCTGAACTTGGTATCCAAGAAGCCAGGCACCAAGAGGCAGTCCAAATCCCACTCCCAGTGGGCTCACTTGTTTGGATTATCCAAGGACAGAGTCAGTCTTTCTCGGTAACTACTGCTGTGAGGATAGCCAAATGCCAGGAGAGTTCTGAAGAGGGACATTTCCTGAGAAAGCAGGTAGTGGCTCAACACTTTGTTCCTGACAACTTCACAGAGTTAGCCAAAGAAACCAGATCAGAGAGGTGGTTTGTTTGGTTTGGAGTGAACTGTTTCTAGTAGATTCTTTTACAAGGTGAGTGTTTCTATGTCTGTGTATCCCACTGTGTCCCTGGTTGTAGACATTAGAAAAGAGAATGCAACAATGGATGTGTCCTGTCTAGTAGAAAGCTTCCCAGCATTCATCCTGCCCAATTTATGAATGGACTGTGCCTTGCCTTATGGATGGGCAACACCTACTACCTTCATAAGTCCCTGTTTTCTTCCTGAATTCTGGCCACTCTCCAGAATACACTCATGGTTTTCTGTCCAAGGTATGTACCAACTCCAAGGTCTGTTACATGACCATGTACTGGATAGCTGAAGGGAATGGCCAGCATATCAAAAAACTCAGATATCCGTGTGACCAGGAAAATCTCAGTGTATAAACCTGCTTTGGGCCTTTTGCTTACCTATTGTTCTTTTGCCCTGAATGTCAGGAAAGTCTTTGCCTCAGGCCACCCCTTTGTGAAGCCTGAAGAAAACAGTTTTGAAATGGAAATGAATGGGCATCACCTGTGGCTCTTTGCTTAATTGCTTTGGAAAGGGATGTGTCTGGATCAGGCTCTTGGACCTGTGTGAGGCTGTGGCTTAGATTTTCAGCACCTGATGGATCTAAAGAAAGATCCCATGTGAGCATCCAAAACCAAAATGGCAAAAAGTTTAGTCATTGTTATTGAATTCTATTGCCTACCCCTTTTAGGTTCCTAAAATCCATCAATTGAGAATAGGGATCCTTTGGGTCAAGTGAGTTCTTCAAATCTCTGCAGAGGACCTTGGTTTTCTCATGACTCCAATTCACATAAAGAATCTAAACCCCACAGTCAGAAGGCCTCAAATTGGAGAAATGGAACAGTATTAAGGGCAGGGCTATTTGATCACTTCTGGTTAACAGGAAGGGTGTCCAGGCCACCCTGAATTTAAGCAAATGAGGTGCAAGGGAGATTATTTTGGACATTGTCTTGGCCTGCGACCCTCATGGAAAACTCCAGCCAGAGGTTATGATGAGTGTCTATATGGGAGACCATGAGGGCCATGTGGGAGTGTTTTGGTTTTAATTGTTTTTATTTAAGTCGTGGTTGGAAGAGTTGACTGGATCCACCTGGGCTTGAACACTGGTGTGATTCCCCTAGAGACTGAGTTCTGGAACTGACCTCCAAGAAGTATTGCTGTGTATTGTGTTGGGATTTTAGGAGGCCACGCATGAGATTCGCCCTTGGAAACTGAGATCTAGGCCCAGGATGGCTTTCCACAGAGCACTGGGAATCTCAGGAATGATATTACATGATTTTATTCTTAAAGACGTGGCAGCCATTGTTGCAAGTCAAAACACACATGGACCTCACATTGTAGACCTCAATGGACCTGGCTTCATGTGACCTTTTGGCCTGTCTTTGGGAAGCCTTGCCTGTTAACGTTTTCTAGAGCTTTCATTGAAATGAGCTTTTTTTCCATTTAATGGTTCCTGAGTGAATTGAATCCCACAGTGCCTCCAATGTCATCGTTGAAAAATGGCTAGATAAATACCATTAAATTTTTGAATTCCCATGACCAGGTCGCACTGGAGAAACTTTGTATGTCCTATTGATGATCATGAGTGTATCAGACAGTGCCTTGATTGACTGGTGTTCATGAAAATGGTGTAGAAGAGAGATGCCAATAATTTGGAACCTGATGAGTAGTCGGCCTAGAGCAGTGGAGTGCAGGTGTGTGTTAAAACATCTGTGGTGGGGTCATTTGGATTTGCATTGGCTTCCAAATAGTTTGTGACTGACATAGTGTAGCCTCTAGATCCTTGTATGTAAAGGCATCTTGTTATATGGAGAGGTTTCAGTGCAATGTTTAGAATCCGATTGCTATGGTCAAGGGGGCAAGCTATGTGGGATAGAAGCCTGGTTGGTGCATTCTCTTGCAGACCCTTACCCACCACACATGACAGAACTCCCTCGAGCACTGTGTCCCAGTTGAACTCCTTGCATTTCGAGAAGCAAATACCAAACTCCCAGTGCAGCTACAAGAAACACCACAAAAGTGGAGGATGATTAAATATCTTCACAGTCCACACTGGGAGACACTTAGCCCCCATTGGCATCAGTTTACCTACAAAGAGAGAATTCAGCACTACTGCCTCATATCCATTGAAAAATATGAAACCATGTCCTCCAGGTCACATAGATGCAGACCCAGATTTGATGGTCTCAATACAAAGGAAGCTAAAGCTCCTGAAAACAACATATATTTCAAGTGCCCAACCTCAGAAGCAGTTTCTCAAGAAATCTTTATGCCGGCAGAGCTCCATGTTTGTGGAGTTATTACCCTGTTCTTTGCTTTTGGAAACTCCTCTACCACCTTCAAGTTTGTGAACTCCTGAGCATTTTCCATTCCAGATGTGTATTCACAGATTTTCAAATCTTCTCTAATTGTGTCTTACTTGGGGTGAAGGTAATGTCAAGGCATTGTTCTGAATGAAAGTGGGAAGATTTTGGGGTAGCACATATTTGCATACACATTGCATTCTTTTTTCAGTTTTAAATTGGAAATACTGAATCCCTGACTGTCAGGTGTAGAAGGAATTCTCCTTCAAAGAATAGCCTGACACTTATAAGAAACAACACCCAAGGAGACATCATCTCTTGGAGACATCATTTAGCCATCTGTGTCCCTGAGACATCCTGTGGCCATCTGTCTTCCTGAAATATCCTGAGGTTATCTCACCTTGTGTAGACATCCAGGAACTGCCGATAAGAGAGCTTTCCCATCTCCAGCATATAAAATCCCCTGTGTGAACAATGTATTTTGAAGGTTGATCAGAACTCCTGTCTTCCTGTCATCTCTCGTGTCTCATGTCCCTTCATTCCTCCCTATCTTGGTTCGCTGCCCACGTTGATGTGTCCTGCCAGCCGGGACATCTGGCGCCCACTGACTGGGGCTCGAGCCTTTGAGTCATAGGGAACCCCGTCCTCCTGGAAAACTTGGTCAAGCGGAGCTCACAATTGCCTCAGCAGACACCACCGAGAGACAGATCCAGGAGGAGAGTGGGGATGACGCACGGGGAGTGACCCACCATGGGTCAAGCAGTTTTGTCACATGATTTGTATTTGTCGGGCCTCAAGGATTCCTTCAAGACATGGGGGGCACGTGTTAAGAAAAAGGACTTAAAATTTTTCTTTTCATACATAGGGGAATTGTGTCTATGATTTCACCTTGAAGGGACCATTAATGGTAAAAGATGGCTTAGAGTAGGAGACTGTTTAAAAGATTATTATGAATCCTTTGGACAGAAAAATTGCCTGTTCCCACCTTTTCTTACTGGAAATTAATTAATGAATTTCTTAAAAGTTCACCCTTTGACAATGGTACCTTAAAACTTTTCAGGATTAGGAAAGAGACTATGCAAAAGACCTCTCGTCCCCCCTCGCATGCCCATCAGTTAGTATAGACATAGACCATTCTCAGTCTCCCCAGGACCCTGGAAACCTTCCTGGTCCCCCTCAAATTACCACCCTAATGAATAGGGCTCCAATGGTTACCAACCGCCTTTATCCAGTTTTAAATCCTGGAGACACATTGACCCCTGGGGAGAAGGCTAACTTGGAGAAGGAAGCAACTCCCTATGATACAGAAGACCTGCCACTGCTTAGGACCCAGCCACAGCCTATAGGACTTACACATCCACCTCCCTCCTATATCTCTCCTGCTTTTTGTGCTCTGGCACTTCAGGGGCCAAATCCCCCCACCAGATATTTTTTCCCCAATTCCCTTGCCTAACCTGGCTCCCTTGGGAGAGTCTCTCCAACATAGACTGGAAGAGATCCAAGTTTAAAAAGAATTAAGATCCCTTGACTCTGAGCTTTATTCAATAGCCTTAGGCATGGAGTCAACACAAGCTGGCCCAAAGTGGTCTAATACAAAGGCTAAGCCGCTCCATTGGACTGTTCTCACTTTTCAGTCACCCTTAGTTAGATAGTTAAGCCTGCCCAGGTTGATTTCAAAGACTTAGACGAGGATCAAGAGGAGGAAGCGGGGGAAATGGATCAAGGAGATCAGGACTCAGAGGATGAGGACTTCATCCCTAGGCAGGAAAGAACCCAGAGTGTCTACAAAACATTAAGCCTGCGTTTTCTTGAAAAAACTTAAAAAGTCTTGTGCTCACTATGGACCCATTGCACCCTACACGTAGGCTTTATTAGAAAGCTACATGACACAATGTCTTACTCCCAATGATTGGAAATTTTTAGACCAAGCTACCCTCAATGCCGCAGACTTCCTGTTATGGAATGCAGATTTCAAAGAGCACTGTCAGGAAACTGCTCAGAAAAATTTAACTAAGCCCTCCTCTAATTCCTGGACTTATGTTAAGCTAGTGGGCAATGCGCCTTTTGACACTAAAACTTAACTGGCACGTTTCCCTGCTGGACTTTTGACACAGATTCAGATGGCTGGCTTACATGCTTGGAGACGCCTCCCTCAAAAGGCCTCTGCTACGACTTCCCTGGCAAAAATTCGACAAGGGCCCGACAAGCCTTATAGCGACTTTGTTCCCCGGCTTAACCTAGCTGCGGGATTCTTGCTTGGACCAAGCGAAAGCGAAAGCACCTTTGTAAAACATCTTGCCTTTGAAAATGCCAACCTGGCATGTCAGGATGTTCTTCGACCACATAAGAAAAAAGTGAAACTTTCTGACTTTATTGGACTCTGTGCAGCGTTGGGTGTAGCCCTTGCCATGGGTCTCACCCTCGGTGCCGCCTTTACCAAGGCCTTTCACAATCCTGGCTCACGTAGTTGCTTTACTTGTAAACAACCTGGCCATTTTGCACGTGAGTGTCTGACAGGCAAACAAAGCCTAAGAATAGTGTCTTTTCAAACTGAGGCTAAACTGCCCCCAGCTACCCTTTGCCCTAGATGAGGTAAAGGTCATCACTGGGCCAGTGAGTGTAGATCTAAGACAAATGCCCTCAGCAGCCTATCTCAAAATCCTTCTCCACAATTGCCTCATTCCAATTAGCCACCCCAGGCAGCGCAGGATTGGACCTTTTTGCCGCCACAGATACAATATTAGACTCAATGCAAGGGCCCCAGATAATACCCACTGGAATTATGGGTCCCACTCCATCTCATATGTGTGCCCTTATTCTTGAAAGAGCCTCTACTACCTTACAAGGTGTTCAGGTCTTCCCTGGGATTAAAGATAATGATTTTACTGGAGAAATAAAAATACTGGCCACAGCTATTAATGGAGTTGCGGCCATCCCAGCAGGAACAAGACTTGCACAATTAATACTCCTTCCCTTGGATTCAGGAGGCACTTCCACCACTCAAACCTACCGAGGGGGACTACCTCCTTGGGCTCCTCTGATGTATATTGGGTTCAGCCCATTTCTCACAATAGACCCACCCTTATCTTACTTATTGAAGGAAAGGAATTCCAAGGAATTCTTGATACTGGAGCTGATGCCACAATTATTTCTCAAAAATACTGGCCAACAGGTTGGCCCCTCACCGCATCCTTGACAGACCTTAAAGGGATAGGACAGTCAAAAAATCCTCTGGTCAGCTCTAGGGCTCTTAGCTGGACTGATACAGAGGGTAATATGGGAACTGTCACTCCTTTCCTTGTTCCTGACCTTCATCTTAACCTATACGTCCGAGATATTTTGAGTCAAATGTAAGTTATTCTTTCCAGTCCCAATTCCATGGTGACTCATCAAATGCTTCATATGAATTTTGTCCCTGGTACAGGCATGGGGAGACTGAGACAAGGACTGGTTGAGCCTATACAACCCTTACAAAAAACAAATACATATAGACTTGGGTATTTGGATTTTTAGTGTTGGTCCCTGACCCTCCTGTACCCCATGCAGATAAAATTATTTGGGAGACTCAGACTCCTGTGTCGGTGGATCAGTGGCCCCTTACCCAAGAAAAATTGGAGGCTGCCTCCATGTTAGTGCAGGAACAGCTGGCAGCTGGCTATGTAGAGCCATCAAGCTCACCATAGAATAATTCTATTTTTGTTATCAAGAAAAAATCAGGCAAGTGGCTCCTTTTACAAGATTTGTGTGTCATTAAAAAAGTTATATGCCTGATGGGAGCACTACAGCCAGGCATTCCCACACCAGTGGCTATTCCCAAAAACTATTGTAAAATGGTTGTTGACTTAAAAGATTGCTTTTTTACCATTGCTTTACATCCTGAGGATAGACCCTATTTTGCCTTTAGTCTCCCTCACATTAATTTTCAGGGCCTTATGCAGAGATTTCAATGGAAGGTTCTTCCCCAAGGTATGGCCAACAGCCCTAGTCTTAGCCCAAAATACGTTGCTCAAGCAGTAGACCCTGTGAGAGAGCAATGTTCACAAATTCATATTTTACATTAATTGGATGATTTGTCAATTGCTGCACCTAATATCCATGACGTTAATAATTGTTACCTGGACCTTTACAAAACCCTCACTACCTTGGGACTACAGATAGCTTCTGATAAGGTTCAAACACAGGACTGTTATACCTATTTGGGCCTTAAACTTCAAGATAATCAGATTCAAATTCCTAAAATACAACTACGTGTGGACCATCTTCACACTCTTAATGATTTTCAAAAATTACTGGGGGATATTAAATGGCTAAGAACATATTTAAAATTACCCACTTGTGTACTTTTGTCCCTTAATTATATTTTGAGAGGTGATTCCCACCCCTCCTCCTCTCAAAAGCTTACACACGAGGCATTACAGGCATTAAACCAAGTCACAGAAGCCATTGCCCAACAGTTTGTTACACAAATTTCTTATAACCTTCCTCTGGTTCTGGTTATTTAACAAACTCCTCATACACCCACAGGAATAATTTGGCAGCGAGATCCACATTCTAAAAATAAAGGCTGCCCCTTGCTTTGGGTCCATTTACCCACCACATCCTCCAAGGTTATTACTGTTAATCTTGCTCAGGTAGCTTCTATTATTATTAAAGGTCATTTGATTCTCGACAACATTTTGGCAAAGAACCTCATAATAATTTAATTCCATATATGAAGGACCAAACCAAATTTTTAATACAGACACGGGATGAATGGGGTATTGCCCTATCAGGCTTTTGGGGAACAACTGATAACCACCTCCCCAATGACCCCCTTTTACATTTTGTCCAGTTACATCCATTTATTTTTCCCAAAATTACTCAAAAGGCTCCCATTCCTCAAGCCCTTAATGTCTTTACAGACGGTTCCAGTAATGGCTGAGCGCTCTTTGTTGTCAATAACCAGCCTACCATCTTTGATACTATCTATCAGTCAGCACAGGTTGTGGAATTGTTTGCCATAACACAAGTTTTTATAATATTTTTTGATAATCCTGTTAATATTTATACAGACAGTGCCTACATTGCTCATTCTGTGCCCCTGCTGGACATTTCCCCCACTATTAAGGCTTCTTCCAATGTGGCCTTTCTTTTTCATCAGCTTCAGCAGCTAATTCAGGCCAGACAACACCCATTTTTTTTAGAACACAGCAGGGCACACTCTGATCATCCCAGGCCTCTAACACAAGGTAATGCCCAAGCTGATGCAGCAACTCGTTCCATCTTTCCAATTTTTGTGGGCTCCATTCAAAAGGCCACAGAGTTACACAATCTTCACCATCTAAATTCCAAGAGCCTTCAATTACTTTGTAAAATTACCATGCAACAGGCACGAGAAATAGTAAAAGCATGCCCAGGTTGCACTGTCTCCCTCCCCATTCAACACATGAGAGTTAACCCCCGAGAATTACTGCCCAATCAGTTTTGGAAAATGGATGTTACTCATTTTCCTGAATTTGAAATTACCAAATATATACACGTTTCTATAGATACCTTCAGCGACTTTATTTTTGCATCACCACATTCAGGAGAGGCTACCAAATATGTTCTTTCTCCTCTTATTTCATCCTTTTCCATAATGGGTAAACCAATACATATTAAAACAGATAATTATCCTGCATATACCTGTGCCAAGTTTAAATAGTTTTGTGCTACCTTGCAAATTCGTCATACTACTGGAATTCCATACAACCCTCAGGGCCAAGGCGTTGTGGAACGTGCCCACCTTACCTTATAGACTTGGATAACCCTCCATAAGGCTTCCGCCCTTGTATTTACCACTCCCAGGCATCGCCTTAACCATGCCTTACTTGCCCTTATTTTTCTTACCCTAGACAGTGAAGGCCATTCGGCCGCAGACAGAAACTGGCATCCCTTGTCCAATTCTGTTCACCCACCTATTATGTGGTGCAATTCCCTTACAAATAAATGGAAAGGTCCAGATCCTGTTCTCATCTGGGGACGAGGCTCAGCTTGTCTTTTGGACAAAGAGCAATCAGCCCCAAGATGGTTACCAGAATGCCTGGTTAAACAGGTTAATGACTTACCTCAACACAGGGATGGAGGGCCTCCCCCTGAGGACAAATTTTGTTCTTTTTCAGATGCAGCCAACAATCTGTGTGAGGATCCTGATTTAGGCAATTCTGCTTAACAGGTTTGTACATGGAGGCCTTGGCCCTCCACGTTCCAACACCATGGTGTAAGTTTTTGGGCCCCCCTGTGAATGCAAGTGATGATCTTGGACTCAGGCTCCCACTAGTTGGACCGAGACTGCTGACTGCGTGACTAAGGTGGCTTACCTCCATGCCGAGGTTGACCATAAACTTGGAGGAGTTCATCAGCCTAAATGGGTATGTGTTAACAAGCCAAAGTTTATTCCCCCTAGTACAAGTAAAGCTCTCCAGAATTCTTCTGCAACCTGTTCGCATACCCAGGCGAGGCATGGCTCTTGTTATGTGTCGCCCTCAATTTGTGTTAACAAGCAGGGAGAACAATTTTTTGAAGCCTCCCAAACTAAAACTCATGCAGCAGGGGGGACCACTATTCATTATACCTCCGTTCTATTTGACCAGGGAGTAGAAGGCAAATACACCAAGCTACAGTCAGCTGGTTGCCAAGGCCCTGTCGGTAAACCCTCCTGCTGGCCCATTAAGGCCCCTACAGGGGTCACTGATGGTGGAAGAACCACTGATGCTGTCAAACATCCTCACATAATCAAACTTTTGAAACCCCAAATCCCTGAGCTCACATATCATCCCTTAATGTTGCCTAAATCTCAGCTCCCAGGTTTAGATACCAATACATTAGATATTTTGGAAACTACCTTCTACTTGCTTAATAATTCCAACCACACCCTTGCTGGTGATTGCTGGCTCTGCATGACAACAGGGGCAATTATGACTATGGCAGTTCCTATTAATTCTATCATAGACAATGATAATACATGCCAACCCGGATTTCCTTTTTAAGTACAACTTATAGGCACTATTACATTATGTCTTTTAGGCGCGATGCAGAATAACACCTATGATATTGATGTTGGAGTTACTTTCTTTGAAAATTGCTCAACATACAAAATTATTCCTCACCCACCCCAACTCTTTGTCCTCCCAATGGCAGAGTTTTAATGGGTGGAGGAAACTTGGCCTTCCCCAGGCTTCCAGCGAATTGGACCGGTGGCTCTGTTCTTGCCTTATTACTCCCTGATATAACTATAGTCCCAGGAGACGAACCTCTACCCATTCCTAGCCTAGACACCTTAGTCAAAAGACACAGGCGGGCAATACAGGCCTTACCACTCATTGCCAGCTTTGGAATAACAGCTGCTGTGGGCACAGGTACACTGGCTTAGGCACAGCTATACACTCTTACCATCGCCTGTCTCAACAACTTATAAATGATGTACAAACTCTATCAGGAACCATTAAAGATCTGCAGGACCAAATAGACTTCCAGGCAGAAGTGTTCCTTCAAAAAGACGAGGCTTAGATTTGCTGACAGATAACCAGGGAGGTATTTGCTTGGGCTTAGGGGAACGATGCTGCTTTTATGCCAATAAATCAGGCATAGTATGCACTAAAATTAAGCACCTTCAATAAGATCTAGAAAGAGATGACGTGAACTATTTGAAAATCCCCTCTGGACTGGGCTTTATGGATTTCTATCCTACCTTCTTCCCCTATTAGGCCCTTTGTTGGGTTTACTTATAATTGGGTCCATAGGACCCTGCATTATAAACAGGATGGTACAATTTATTAAAGAACAGATTAATATTTTGGCCTCTAAACCCATACAGGACCATCATCGTCTGGAGATGGAAGACCGTGCTGCCAACATTTAAAAGGATGTTCTACCCTTCTCACAGGCTTATTTCTTAAGTTTACATCCCCACAGATCTCTCTTTCTTATATAAAAGTATGAGTAACAGCTCTGACCAACTATCTTCTGCCCTTGCCATAAGGGTTCGTCCCCCATGGGCCCCTCCACTTGGCAGAGGATGCACCCATGGAGTGAGGATGTTATCCCAGTTCATTATTGTGATTGACTCTTCACATGTGCTGACATTTATATTCAATCTCTACGCAAAAGCCTATTGCTAAAGAAATTTTGGTCCCACTCCTATACTCACTCTTGTTTCTAAACCTACCAACTATCATCCTAATCCTACTTACTATCCCTTTTTGACTGGATGTTCTCTTCAACATTCAATCATCGAAGATACAAAGTCCTATGCCATTGTATATTGATTCATCTGAGACGTCTGTGCAGAATATAATTCAAAACTAAGTATCCCACTCGAGCGCCTAATGCCTTACTGGGCTTCAAATCTTACCTAGATTTCTGTTGGTTCCAATACCATTATTCATCTCGCAGAAGGATTCCTAACGCAAATCGAACCTGTTATTAACCCTAACCATACACTGTTCGCTCAATCTCACTTTACAGAAGAGCAGGTACAGAGTTGGTCTTACAATACAAGAATGTAGGGGATCTTCCACCTGCTGAGAACCTCAAAGGTTCATGCAGAAATGATCCCTGGATAAGATGTAGGCAGCTATGGAGGACCTAAGAGAGCAAAAATCATCTTCCATGGCAAAAACCCTGGTCAGGACGAAGGGATGTGTCTGAAACAGCCGCTTTCTTCTTAATATAGAGAAGATGGACGAAACCAGGCCTGTGTGGAGAGCTGTTCCCAGGTGCCTATGGTTGAAATACCATTCTTACTTTTGAAAGTGTCACAGGAAGTAGGGGCAGCCTCCATTTCATGGGACCCTATGAAACAACTGTTAGCACAAAGTGGTTGTCAAGGCAGTGACCTCTTTCAGTTTCTGAAGGAATTGACCTACCTAACTTCCTTGGTGTTTGAAATCTCTGAACTTGGGATCCAGGAAGCAAGGCATCCAGAGCCAGTCCCAGTCTCAGTCACATTGGGCTCACTTGTTTGGATTTACCAAAGATAGGGTCAGTCTTTCTTGGTACCTACTGATGTGAGGATGGCCAAATGCCAGGAGAGCTCTGAAGAGGGGCCTTTCCAGGGAAAGCAGATAGTTGCTCACCAATGGCTCCTGGCAACTTCACAGAGTTGGAAAAGGAGACAAGATCTGAGACCCTACAGGGCATTTCGGTGGAACAGAGTATGGCCCACCAGTCAGAGGACACTCCATATATTCACACACCTACTTGGGAGAAGGAAGTGCCGTTTGAGTATGGGTGTGAGTATGCGGTTTTGTCTCATGTTCTGAGAATAGATAGGAAAGTCGGTTTGTTTGGTTTGGAGTGGACTGTTTCTTGTATGTCATTTGACAAGGCAAGTGTTTCTATATCTGTGTATCCTACTGTGTCCGTGGTTGTAGACATTAGAAAAGACAATGCATCAATGGATGTGTCCTGTCTAATAGAAAGCTCCCATCATTCATCCGGCCCAATTTATGAATGGACTGCAGCTTGCCTTATAGATGGGCAAAACCTATTATCTTCCCAAGTTCCAGTTGTCTTCCTGAATTCTGGAAACTCTCCAGAATAGGCTCATGGTTTTGTGTCCAAGATATAAACCACTTCCACACTCTGTGAAATGGCCATGTACTGAATAGCTGAAGGGAATGGGGGCATCTCAGAAAACTCAGATATCAGTGTGACCAGGAAAGTCTCAGAGGAGAAACCCTGCTTTGGGCCTTTTGCTTGCCTATTGTACTGTTGCCCTTAATGTCAGGATGGTTTTTGCCTCAGGCCACACTTTGTGAAGCGTGAAGAAATTAATTTTCATATGGAAAAGAATGGGCATCACCTGTGGCTCTTTGCTTAATTGCTTTGGAAAGGGATGCGTCTGAATCAGCATCTTGGCCCTGTATGAGGCTGTGGCTTAAATTCTCAGCACCAGATGGATCTATAGAAAGATCCCATGTGTGCATCCAAAAAAAATGGCAAAAAGTTCAGTTTTTGTGGATGAAGTTTCTTGCCTTTCTCTCTTAGTTTCATGACCTTTATCAAGTGAGAATAGGGATCCATTGGGTCAAATGAGTTCTTGAAAGCCATGCAGAGGTGCTTGGGTTTCCTCATGACTCCAAATCACATGAAGAGTCTATACCTGACAGGAAGTAGGCCTCAAATTGGAGAAGCAGAGCAGTATTAAGAGCTGGCCTACTTGATCACTCCTGGTTCACAGGAAGGGTGTCCAGGCCACAATGACTTTAGGCAAATGAGGGGCAAGGGAGCTTTTTTTGAACACTGTCTTTGGATGTGCCCCTCATGGAAATATCCAGCCACAGTTTATGATGAGTGTATATATGGAAGAATATGAGGGCTATGTGGGAGTGTTTTGGTTTTAATTCTGGTCATTTGTGTGGCGGTTGGGAGATGACTGGGTCCACCGGGGTTTAAACTCTGGTGTGATTCCCCTTAGACACTGTGTTGTGGAACTGATCTCAGAGAATTATTGCCATAAAATGTGTTGAGATTTTTGGAGGCCACACATGGGAGTCACCCTTGGAAACTGAGATCTAGACCAAGGGTGGCTTTCCACACAGCACAGGGAATCTCAGCAATGATATCATGTGATTTTATTCTGAAAGGCTTGGCAGCCATAGTTGAGAGTCAAAACAAACATGGACCTCACATTGTAGACTTCTATGGGCCTGGCTTCATGTAACTTTTTGGCCACTCTTTGGGAAACCTTGCCTGTGAGAGTTCTCTAGAGCATTAATTGAAATGAGCTTCCTCACCATTTAATGGTACCTGAATGAATTGAAACCCAGAGTGCCTCCAAATTCATCCTTGAAAAATGGCTACATAAATACCATGACATTTTTGAAATTCCCATGACCAGGTGGCACTGGAGAACCATGAATGTCCTGTTGCTGATTTGAGTGTACCAGACACTGCCTTGATTGACAGGGTTTCATGATAATGATGTAGAACAGAGATGTCAGTAAGTTGGAGCCTGCTGATTAGTGGTCGTAGAGAAGTGTTGTGCACGTGTGTGTTAAAAAATCTGTGGTGCGGTCATGTGGATCTGCCATTGGCTTTCAAATGGGTTGTGACTGACATGGAGCAGCCAGCAGAACCTTGGATGTAGAGGCATCTTGTTATATGGAGAACTTTCAGGGCAATGTTCAGAATCAGGTTGCTATGGTCAAGGGGGCAAGCTATGTGGGATAGAAGCCGGATTGGTGTATTCTCCTGTAGACCCTGACCCACGACACGTGACAGAACTCCCTCCAGCAGTTTGTCCTAGTTGAACTTTTTGAATTTCGTGAAGCAAATACCAAACTCCCAGTGCAGCGGCAAGAAACACCACAAAAAGTGGAAGGTGACCAAATAGCTTCACACTCCACATGGGGAGACACTTAGCCCCCAGTGGCCACAATTATCTACAAAGAGAGAATTCAGCACTGCTGCCTAATGTTCATTGGAATATAAGAGACCATGTCCTCCAGGTCACATAGATGCAGACCCAGCTTTGGTGGTCTCACTACAAAGGAAGCTAAAGCTCCTGACAACAACATATATTTCAAGTGCCCAACCTCAGAGGCAGTTTCTGAAGAAGTCTTTAGGCCAGCAGAGCTCCATGATTGTGGAGTTTACACTGTCCCTTACTTTTGGAAACTGGTCTACCACCTTCGAAGTTCTAAACTCCTGAGCAATTTTCATTCCAGATATATATTCACAGATTTTATAACTCTTCTCCTGAAATTGTGTCTTACTTGGAGCGAAGGAAATGTCAAGGAATTGTTCTGGATGAGAGTGGAAGGATTTTTGTGTAGAACATGTTTGCATACACATTGGATTCGTTTTCCAATTTTCCAATTGAAATACTGAATCCCTGACACTACCCCATACCCTACTAGACTCTGTGTACTAATCCTAATATGATGGAGAAAAATAACCCCCAAAAAATTGAAATACAAGCATTTCAAAAGAGGCCTGGTGTATATTTGGACTTGCCTCATGCACTGTATAGGGTAGGAGTTATAAATCTAGTCAATTTTTTGTTGAAATAGTTCTCCAGTTGTTTTTAAAGTTAACCAATATGTGAATTCCTGTCTCCCTTTCACTGTAGCCTATTCAGCATATGTATTTTTATAAGCACATATACAATCCTACCTGGTACCACACGTACACTATTTTGTGGTTGCTGACTTGGCAGATACAAATTGTGAGAAGAGATCACTCCTCCTAAATGCTGATGGAACTGAAAATTCAACCTATGGGTGAGTTTCCTAGCTGAACAACATTATATATAAATCCATGTTCAATAAAATGAATATTTTTGATCTGTTAATGATATATATTTCATGGTGAATTTCAATTGGCATATAGTGCTAATTTTTAATATCTGTATATATATATATATACTATCCAGATTTTTCAAAATATGAAATATATCTGTCTTATTATACATTTCCTAAACTCATTCATATTCATGTATGTGGACTTATAATTATCTTTTCACAAGATTATTCTCAGAAATATTCATCCACCTGAAATACATATTTGTTTCCTACTACTGAAAACTAACTTCAGTGAATGGTGTATACAAATCCTAATATTTCTTCAGTAACTGACCAAGTTTAACATCAATGCAAGTAGACTCCTATGGAACATGATGTGTATTTTGATGTTAATTTTTTTCAACACTGGTGCATTACAATTTCTTTAGTTTATGCACATCATTGGATATAGATTTCATCCACAAGTTTGCAAATTTATAGGCATTTGTTTCACTTTCAATCACTTTCTACTTCAGAACACATATATTTCTTCATGTTTCTTGACTGGTCTTTTCATGAGACTTCTTTCCAAACACATTATTTTTGATATCCATAAGTACTTTTGAAGCAAATCTCACACACCCTACATGATGAACCATAACCCTAATATTAAAATTAGATGTATAACCGGTTGGAATGAATGATTGTTTATCAATATAAGATTTCCTATATATTTTCAGATATTAATTCAATCCATTATTTAAAGTGGAATCAGTTATATTATTTATTCAGAATATCGTCTATTCATGCATTATCTCTATATTCATAGACACAGGATACACCTCATTGAACTCTAGTACTAATTAATACATCTTCAACATATTGCTCCCAGAAATGGTGGAAGAAATACCCATGTCACCTGATCTACATATACATTTTATCAGAGTAATATTCAGGACACAAAAAACA
The DNA here is from genome assembly GCF_048772815.1 of Callospermophilus lateralis. Classification (NCBI taxonomy): domain Eukaryota; kingdom Metazoa; phylum Chordata; class Mammalia; order Rodentia; family Sciuridae; genus Callospermophilus; species Callospermophilus lateralis. The sequence continues at coordinate 259,226 of NW_027512742.1, forward strand.
CAAATGTCACACTTATGATTGTACCAAACCTAAACGGAAATTGAACATGGATTACTAAAAACATCCATGTCCAGGTTGCCTAATGTGCTCAAATGAAAATCCTATTGGTGATTACATATTTGTTTTTTCCTAAGATTATATATTCAAACTCAAGCCTGTTGAAAATGTCTAATCCTATTACTCACTTTATACTTTGTCTCATTTCGTAATGTCTCTGTTGATATCTGTTTTCCTACATATTTTCCCCAGCTCATTATTGTAACTCATTCTTTACATGTGCTTAAATTGACATTCACTTTCTAACCAAAACCCTATTGCTAAAAATATTTTGGTCCGAATCCTATACTCACACTTTTTTCTAAACCTACTGACTATCTTCTTAATCCTACCTACTGTCTCTTTTTGACTGGATGTTCTCTTCGACATTCAATCATCCAAGAAAAAAGGTCCTATGCCATTTTATATTGATTCAGCTGAGGCATGTGTGCAGAACATAATGCAAAACTAAGTCTCCCAATCAAGGGCCCAATGCCCTTCTGAGCTTCAAATCTTACCAGGATTCCTGTTTTCATACTTATATTTCACCTATATATTCTTGTAAATATCGCAGGTTTCCAATACCATTAATCATCCCGCAGAATTATTCCTAACACAAATCGAACATGTTTTTAACCCTAACCATACACTGTTCCCTCAATCTAACATTGCAGAAGAGCAGGGAAAGTGTTGGTCTTACAATACAGGAATGTAGGGGATCTTCCACATGCTGAGAACCTCAAAGATACATGCAGAAATAATCCCTGGAGAAGATGTATGCAGCAATGAAGGACTTTTGAAAGTGAAAGTCATCTTCCATAGCAAACAACCTGGTCAGGATACAGGTTTGTGTTTGAATCAGCCTCTCTCTTTTTAATGTAGAGAAGATGGACCAAACCAGGCCTTTGTGGAGAGCTCTTCCCAGGTGCCTATGGTTTATATACCATTCTAACTTGTGAAAGTGTCACATGAAGTAGGGGCAGCCTCCATCTCAAGGGACCATAAGAAGAAACTTTTAGCACAAAGTGGTTGCCAAGTCAGTGACCTCATTCATTTCAGGAGGAAGTGACCTCACCTCACTTCCTTGTTTCTGGAAGTCTCTGAACTTGGAATCCAGGAAGGCAGGCACCCAGAGCCAGTCCCAGTCCCACTCCCAGTGGTCTCACTTGTTTGGATTTACCAAGGTGAGAATCGGACTTTCTTGGTGCCTACTAATGTGAAGAAGGCCAAATGCCAGAAGAGCTCAGAAGAGGGGCCTTTCCTGAGAAAGCCGGTAATGGCTCACTGCTGGCTCCTGTCAGCTTCACACAGTTGGCCAAGGATACTAGATCTGAGACAAGATAGTCCAATTCCGTGAAACATAGAATGGCCCATCAGTCAGAGAACACTCTGTATAGTCACAGACATCCTTGGGGGAAGGAGGTGCCTTTCTGGGTGTGGGTGTGTGTTTGTGGTTTTGTCTCATGTTCTGAGAATAGGTAGGAAAGGCAGTTTGTTTGGTTTGGTGTGAACTGTTTCTGGTAAGTCATTTGACAAGGCGATTGTTTCTATTTCTGTGTATCCCACTGTGTCTGTGGTTGTAGAAATTAGAAAAGAGAATGCATCAATGGATGTTTCCTGTCTAGGAGAAAGCTTCCCAGGATTCCTCTTGCCCCAGATATGTACAACCTCCAAGATCTTTGACAAAGCCATGTACTGGACAGCTGAATGGAATGGGAGCATCTCAGAAAACTCAGATATCAGTGTTACCAGGAAAGTCTCAGTGGAGAAACCCTGCAATGGGCCTTTTGCTTGCCTATTGTTATGTTGGCCTGAATGTCAGGAAGGTCTTTGCCTCAGGCCACCCCTTTGTGAAGCCTGAAGAAAACAGTTTTCAAATGGAAATGAGTGGACATCACCTGTGATTCTTTCCTTAATTGCTTTGGAAAGGGATGTGTCTGAATCAGCATTTTGGCCCTGTGTAAGGCTGTGGCTTAGATTCTCAGCACCTGATGGATCTAAAGAAAGATCCCTTGTGTGCATCCAAAACCAACATCTCCAAAAGAGCACTCATTGTGGATGAAGTCTAACTACTCCACTAACCAACTCACAGTTATAGTAAATAACTTTTGAAGTTGAAGGGACCCCAGTAAACTTTGAAGTAGATACAGGGGCATTATACTCAGCCTTTAAGGCCCCATTGGGCCCTCTATCAAATAAAAGGTCTCCAGTTCAAGGGGCTAATGGCAGTAAATATCGGGCTTGGACAACTAAGAGGTACATGGACCTGTGGAAAGGAAAAATCCATCACTCCTTCCTAGTAATCCCAGAGTTCCCGGCCCCATTGATGGGTGGAGATCTGCTCACCAAACTCTGGGCCATAATGACTTTTAACCCTGAAGGCCCCCAAGTGGAATTTCTAAATACTTCAGTAAAAACTCCTATTGTCATGGCTTTAACAATGTCAGTAGAAAATGTACATAAACTCACTCACCTTGGTTCAAAGAAATTGCAGGCATTCCTGAAAGATCAAGAACAGAGTTTTCTACTAACCGACTCACAGCGAAAGGAAATAACTGAATGGGTATCAAAAGCGTCTCAGGTCCATCAATTGGTTAATGCTTACCCTTTTAAGCTTCCTGCAGGAAAACACCTTCGAAGAACCAGACCAGAAAAATTTTCAGAAGTGAACTTTACTGAAATTAAGCCAGCAAGGTATGGACTTAAATATCTCCTAGTCTTTGTAGATACATTTTCAGGATGGATTGAAACCTCCCCCCCCAAAAAAAAAAAAAAAAAAAAAAACAATGGCTCAAATCGTGGTCAAGATGATACTGAAGGATATTTTTCCAAGATACGGCCTGCCTAAGGTAATAGGGTCTGACAATGCACTGGTGTTCATGGCCCAGGTAAGTCATGGGTTAACCTGTACCCTGGTGATTAATTGGTAGTTACATTATGCTTATAGATCCCAGAGCTCAGGACAGGTAGAAAAAATAAATAGAACCATTAAAGAGACCTTAATGAAATTAAGCTTAGAAACCAGCTAAAAGATTGGACTATACTCCTGCCTTATGCACTGTATCATCTAAAAAATACTCCCTCTGTTTCTTTGTGTAACCTCTCCCCCTGTGAAATTCTCTATGTTGCCCCTCCTCCAGTAAGGGACCTAACCCCAACTCTAAGACCTAAGGATCCCTTCCACACCCCCTTGCTTGACACACTTAAAGCTCTTGAAAGAACTCAGTGATACCTGTTAAAACAGCTGGCCACGGCCTACCAACCTGGGGACAAGGAGACTCCACATCGATATCAAGTAAGAGACTTCATCTACATAAGATGACATCAGGTGTCGTCCCTGGAACCCCGCTGGAAAGGAAATACCACGTGCTACTTATAACACATACAGCGGTAAATGTAGACGGAATCCTTTCCTGTATCCATGCCTTCCATCTCAAGCCCGTGCCCTGTCCAGACTCTGGCTGGAAACTGGAAATGACTGGTAACCCTTTCAAATTGTGTATTTGGCATGTGTATAAGGCTATAGACTCTCCCCTTGGCCACCACTAGTCCTAACCCTCATCAGCGAATTCAGCAGCAATGGCTGATCACAAATCCTCATAGACCAGAAGAATGGTCTATCTCGCTTACAGCCCACATAGGGACCTGTTGGTCATCTCAACATTTGTCAGCTGCCTATAGGTTTTTCCTATTGGGATATCCCTGATAAAGCAGATCCCACTAAAATTTCATTAAATCCCTTTCGTATCATAGATAATGAAAACAAATATTATGGATGTAGGGACACGTGAGCCAGATGCAGGTTGGCTAGCCTAGATTACTATGTTTGCCTGGAAGACTATCAAAGCCACAAACAGCCACGGCTGTGTGGGGGGAAAGCCGACTTCTTCTGTAAGTCATGGGGATGTTAGCATACAGGGACTGCCTGGTGGAACTCAAACTGCTCATCAAATTCAATACACAGAATTGGCCATATTACCAATTAGACAACCAAAACCTGTGACCCCCAGAGGGGTCTCCAGATCCTCACATTCTGCATGACCTTTTTAACTTCTGCAAGTGCTCAAAAGGGTTAAAGGAGATTCCCCTATGTGGAAGGTTTTTCCCTCCTTTGCTCACATCCTGAACTATACTTCTCCAATAGTTCCTCAAACTCAGCCTTCTGCTCCAGACTCTCTGCTGGCACTCCCACCTCAGCAACCTGATTTCTCCCCTCCAATTACTAGATCAAAAATCAAAACCTCTGCCGGTTCTCAGACAATTGCCCCCTTGCTGAGGTATCCGGTACTGAGGTACCCCTCCACACACTCACTCCTCTCTTCTCCTGTCAGTGCCCGCACTGGGTCCCATAAGGTCCTCTTACCAGCTAACCCAAAGCTCAAACCAGCTGAGGAGATCCCTCAGACCCCTATCCAGGATGTAATTAAAATGGCCTTTAAAGTTGCTTTGTCATCACTGTAAACAGGTGACTAAGAATTTAAAATACCTCACATGCTTTTTGGGATACTCACTCCCGTCGTCCCCTCTGCTCTACCTGTTCTACTGCTCAAGTTTTTGTTGCTAGGAAAATCCCAAACCCCTTTTCCAATATTCTTTTACATTTCTACTTCCTCATTCTCAGATCCATGAAACTGCTCTCAGCCTTGCCTTCCACGTCTTCCCCCTCTCTACCAGGCATACAGAAAAGTCTTAAATGACCTTCTCCAGAAGTCTTCACCATGGCTGACTTTAGGACTTTCAGCAAAAGAGTTCCTTTAAAAGAGTTCACTGTAGATAAACTTCTTCTTTTCGTGTTGCCCTGGTCTACTTGGCAACTGGCGAAAAAAATTCAGCACTCCTGAGCTAGACACACCCATACTAGTTTTTCACAAAATATGTGAACAAGGCCTCTGGCCTTGAGTGGGGGCTTCACAGAGATGGCTACATTTCTAAGATAAAGAAGTTACCAACTAGGCTCCATGGTAACAGCTGGCAGGGCGAAAAAAAAAGAGAAAAAAATCTCTCCCCCTTTCAGGTGTCCTTGAAAAGTTAACTTGCCCAGAACAGAGGATAAAATAAAAGATAGAAAAACAGCTTTTTGTGAACTTCTGCCGACTTTGAACTTCTGAGCCCCTTCCCTTACATGTTGGGTACAAATTATGAAACTACCTAAACTTGGGGTTCAGGGGATTAATTGATTACAACAGAAGCAATGCCCTCTAAATCCGTTTGCAACCAAATAGGACTGTTTTCCTGTCTTCAGTGCTATCTTAGGTGCTTTGCCTCGTCCGTCCCTATAACAGAAAGATTCTATATACTTAAACATTGTTTATGTTTTCATGAAATAGTCAACAGATGTGATTAATTATGTAATGGTGCAGATGTTTCCCAGAGTGCTCTATGATGACGCAGGTCCATTTAAAGATCAAATAGGAGGGCATGCAACTCAGTTCCGCTGGGAACCTGGATCTCTCACTTTAGCCATCCTATTAGGAATAGGAGTTGCTGCATGAGTGGGCACAGGAATCAATGCCCTAGTCCAAAGGACACAACCAATGCCCTAATTAGAAGCAGCAATAGACCAAAACTTAAAGAAAATAAAACCTCCATCACAGCTTTACAGGAATGTTTAACCTCTGTCTATGAATCTGTTTTACAGAACAGGCGAGTGATAAAACCTCCTCTTCATGAGAGAAGGGGGACTTTGTAGTGCATTGAGGGAAGAATGTTGTTTTTGTGCCGGCCACACTGGAGTTGAAAAGAATCTATGAGTAAATAAAGAAAACGCATTGAAGAGCGTCAACGAGAAAGAGAGGCCCAAAAAGGGTGGTTTGAGTCTTGGTTCACACAGTCCGTCTGGTTAACTATGCTTTCATCAGCCCTGGCTTGTCCATTAATAATCCTCATATTATTGCGAACTGTAGGACCCTGTTGGCTAAACCATGGAGTTTCCTTTCTCCAAGCTCAAATTGGACAAGTTAAACTTATGGTAATCAGACAACAATATACCACACTAGAAGACATAAAATGTAACACCCATCAGTGATGACTTTTATGATTAAAAGTAACCAGAAGAAGAAGTGGGGAATGAAAGGTTAATGAAATAGGTACTTGTCACTTCCTATTTTTCTGTACGCTTAACAAAACACTGTTGAAATCTTGAGAACTGTTTGCTAATCTTGTTCCCAGAATGTGCTGTCCCCAACTGCCAAACTGCAGAATGTGCTCAGTCACGCAGTTGAAAGCAAACGGCCTACTCGCCCTGACCCATCAATAAACTTCCATCCCTGCCTTCTCCAAGAAAAGTACATAAGCTCTGCTTAAGCTGTTCTCAGGGCTCTCTGCTCTATTCAACTGAGCTCTGAGCCCCAGCATGCTGGACCCACAATGAACCCTTTGTAGTTGCATGAGACAGTCTCTTGGTCATCTCTTCCTCCTATACTCGCCTGACCATTACAATATTTCACCTCTATATTCTTAAAAATATCTCAGGTTCCCAACACCATTATTCATCCAGCAGAATGATTCCTAACACAAATCAAACATGTTATTGATCCTAACCATACCATCTACCCTCAATCTAACTTTACAGAAGAGCAGGCACAGAGTTGGTCTTACAATACAGGAATATAGGGGATCTTTCACCTCCTGAGAAATTCAAAGGTCTATGCAGAAATGATCCCTGGAGAAGATGTAGGCACCTATGAAGGACCTGAGAGAGCAGAAGTCATCTTCCATGGCAAACAACCTGGTCAGGATGAAGGGTTGTGTCTGAATCAGCCTCTCTCTTCTTAATGTAGAGAAGATGGACCAAACCAGGCCTGTGTGGAGAGTTGTTTCCTGGTGCCTATGGTTGATATACTATTCTAACTTGTGAAACTGTCACAGGTAGTAGGAGCAGTCTGCATCTGAAGGGACCCTTGGAAGCAACTGTTAGGACAAAGTGGTTGCCAAGGCAGTGACCTCATTCAGTTCCTGAAGGAAGTGACCTCACCTCACTTCCTTGTTGATGGAACTCTCTGAACTTGGGATCCAGGAAGCCAGGCACACAGAGCCAGTCCCAGTCCCAGTCCCAGTGTTCTCACTTGTTTGGATGTACCAAGGACAGAATCAGTCTTTCTTGGTACCTACTGATGTGAGGAAGGCCAAATGCCAAGAGAGTTCTGAAGACGGGCCTTTCCTGGGAAAAAAGGTAGTTGCTCACAGCTTGCTCTTGACAACTTCACAGAGTTGGATAAGAAGAGGAGATCTGAGACAGGACATGCCATTTTGAGGGAACATAATATGCCCCACCAGTCAGAGGACACTCCTGATAGTCTCAGAATTACTTGGGGTAAGGAGGTGCCTCTGTGGGTGTGGTTGTAGGTTTGTGATTTTCCCTTGTTCTGAAAATAGGTAGGAAAAGTGGTTTGTTTGGATTTAGTGAACATTTTCTAGAAAGTCCCTTGACAAGGCGAGTGTTTCTGTGTCTGTGTATCCCACTGTGTCCATAGTTGTAGACATTAGAAAAGAGAATGCATAAATGGATGTGTCCTGTCTAGTAGAAAGCTTCAGAGCATTCATTTTGCCCAAATTATGAATGGACTGCGGCTTGCCTGATCGATGGGCTACACCTGATATCTTCCTAAGTTCCTGTTTTCTTCCTGAATTCTGGAGACTCTCCAGAATAGGCTCATGGTTTTTTGTCCAAGTTATGTACCACCTCCAAGTTCTTTGACATGGCCATGTACTAGATAGCTGAAGGGAATGGCGAGCATCTCAGAAAACTCAGAAATCACTGGGACCAGGAAAGTCTCAGTGGAGAAACCCTGCTTTGGGCCTTATGCTTACCTTTTGTTCTGTTGCCCTGAATTTCAGGAAGGCCTTTGCCTCAGGCCACACCTTTTTGAAGCCTGAAAAGAAGAGTATTGCAATGGAAATAAATGGGCATTACCTGTGGCTCTTTGCTTAATTTCTTTGAAAAGAATGTGTCTTATTCAGACTCTTGAGCCTGTGTGAGGTGGTGGCTTAGAGTCTCAGCACCTGATGGATCTAAAGAAAGATTGCATGTGTACATCCAAAACCAAAATGGCCAAAGAGCAGTCCTTGTGGATGAAGTCTCTCACCTTGCTCTGTAACTTTCCTGACCTCCATCAAGTGAGAATAGGGATTCTTTGGGTCAAATAAGTTCCTCAAACCCTTCATAGGCTAGCCCATAGGTGCTTAGATTTTCTCATGACTCCAATTCACATAAAGAATCTAAAACCCACAGTCAGTAGGCCTCAAATTTGAGAAGCAGAGCAGTATTAATGGCAGGCCTTTTTGATCATTCCTGGTTCACAGGAAGGGTGTACAGGCCACCCTGACTTTAGGCAAATGAGATGCAAGGGAGATTTTTTGGACACTGTCTTGGGATGAACACCTCATGGAAACTTCCAGCCAGAAGTTATGATGAGTGCCTAAATGGAAGAAGATGGGGTCATGTGGGATTGTTTTGGTTTGAATCGTGGTCATTTGTGTGGCGGTTGGAAGAGACGACTGGGTCCACCTTGGCTTGAACTCTGGTGTGATTACCCTAAGAGACTGCATTCTGGAACTGACGTCATCGAAGTATTTCCATGAATTGTGTTGGAATTTTAGGAGGCCACGCATGAGATTTGCCCTTGGAAACTGAGATCTAGGCCCAGGGTTGCTTTCCGCAGAGCACTGGGAATCTCAGCCAAGATATCACATGATTTTATTCTGAACGACTTGGCAGCCATAGTTGAGAGTCAAAACACACATGGACCTCACGTTGTAGACCTCAATGCACCTTGCTTCATGTGACCTTTTGGCTACTCTTTGGGAAGACTTGCCTCTGAGAGTTCTCCAAAGCTTTTATGGAAATGAGCATCCTCAACATTTAATTGTTCCTGAATGAATTGAAACCCACATTGCCTCCAACTTCATGCTTGAAAAATGGCTCGATAAATACCATGAAATTTTTTTTAAAATTTACATGAACAGGTGGCACTGGAGGACCTTTGGATATCCTGTTGATGATTATGAGTATACCAGAGAGTGCCTTGATTGACTGGGTTTCAAGAAAATGGTGTAGAACAGAGATGCCAGTAAGTTGGAGTCTGCTGACTAGTGGGCTTATAGCCGTGGTGGGCAGGTGTGTGATGGAATATCTGTAGTGGGGCCATGTGGATCTGCCATTGGCTTCCAAATGGCTTGTGGCTGACATGGTGCAGCCAACAGACCCTTATAAGTAAAGGGACCTTGTTATATGGAGAGGTTTCAGGGGAATGTTCAGAATCAGGTTGCTATGGTCAAGGGGCAAGCTATGAGGGATAGAACCTTGGTTGGTGCATTCTCCTACAGACCCTGACCCACCACATATGACAGAACTCCCTTCAGCACTGTTTTTCAGTTGAACTCCTTGTATTTCGTGAAGCAAATACTAAACACCCAGTGCAGCAGCAATAAACACCACAAAATGTGGAGGATGACCCAATGACTTCACAGTCCACAAGGGGAGACACTTAGCCCCCAGTGGCCCCAGTTTACCGACTAGGATTGAATTCAGCACTGCTACCGCATGTTCATTGGAAAATATTAAACCATGTCCTCCAGGTAACATAGATGCAGACCCAGCTGTAATGGTCTCACTACAAGGAAGGTAAAGCTCCTGACAACAACATATATTTCAAGTGCTCAAACTCAGAGGCAGTTTCTCAAGAAGTCTTTATGCCAGCACAGCTCCATGTTTGTGGAGTGTTTACCCTGTCCCTTACTTTTGGAAACTACTCTACCACCTCCCAGGTTGTAAACTTTTGAGCATATTCCATTCCAGATATTTATTCCCAGATTTTCTAACTCTTGACTTTTAATGATGTATTACTTGGGACGAGGGTAATGTCAAGGCATTGTTCTGGATGAGAGTGGGAAAATTTTTGTGTAGCATATATTTGCATACACATTTGGTCCATTTTCCAATTTTCCATTCGAAATACTGAATACCGGACACTGACACCTAAATTACTAGACTCTGACTACTAACCTAATAAGATGGAGAAAAACAACCCAAACAGAATAGAATTACAAGCATTTCAGAGGAGGCATGGTGTATAGTTGGACTCGCATTTTGCATTATATAAGGTAGGAGTTATACATCTAGTCAATTTTGTGTTGAAATAGTTCCCCATGTGTTTTTCTTTCGATTATTTTATTTTATTTTATTTTATTAGTTGGTTGTTCAAAACATAACAAAGCTCTTGACATATCGTATTTTATACATTAGATTCAAGTGGGTTATGAACTCCCATTTTTACCCCAAATATGGATTGCAGAATCATATCGGTTACACATCCACATTTTACATAATGCCCTATTAGTAACTTGTATTCTGGTACCTTTCCTATCCTCTACTATCCCTGCTCCCCTCCACTCCCATCTTCTCTCTCTACCGAATCTACTGTAATTCATTTCTCTCTTTATTTATTTTCCCATTCCCCTCACAACCTCTTATATGTAATTTTGTGTAACAATGAGGGTCTCCCTCCATTACCATGAAATTTACCTTTTCTCTACCTCCCCCCCCAACTCACGTCTCTGTTTAATGTTAATCTTTTCTTCCTGCTCTTCCTCCCTGCTCTGTTCTTAGTTGCTCTCATTATATCAAATAAGACATTTGGTATTTGTTTTCTACGATTGGCTAGCTTCACTAAGCATTATCTGCTCTAGTGCCATCCATTTCCCTGCAAATTCCATGATTTTGTCATTTTTTAGTGCTGCATATTACTCCATGGTGTATAAATGCCACATTTTTTTTAATCCATTCATCTATTGTAGGGCATCTGGGTTGGTTCCACAGTCTAGCAATTGTGAATTGTGCTGCTATGAACATCGATGTGGCAGTATCACTGTAATGCGCTCTTTTAAGATTCAGGGAATAGTCCGAGAAGGGCAATAGCTTGGTCAAATGGTGGTTCCATTAACAGCTTTCCCAGGATTCTCCATACTGCTTTCCAAATTGGCCGCACCAGTTTGCAGTCCCACCAGCAATGTACAAGAGTACCCTTTTCCCCACATCCTCAGCAGCACTTGTTGTTGTTTGACTTCCTAAAGGCTGTCAATCTTACTGGAGTGAGATGGTATCTTAGGGTGGTTTTGATTTGCATTTCTCTGACTGCTAGAGATGGTGAGCATTTTTTCATGTACTTATTGATTGATTGTATGTCCTCCTTTGAGAAGTGTCTTTTCAGGTCCTTGGCCCATTTGTTGATTGGGTTATTTGTTATCCTATTGTCTAATTGTTTGAGTTTTTTGTATACTCTGGATATTAGGGCTCTATCTGAAGTGTGATGAGTAAAAATTTGTTCCCATGATGTAGGCTTCCTATTTACCTCTCTTATTGTTTCTTTTGCTGAGAAAAAACTTTTTAATTTAAGTAAGTCCCATTTGTTGATTCTTGTTATTAACTCTTGTGCCATGGGTGTCCTATTAAGGAATTTGGAGCCCGACCCCACAATATGTAGACCAGAGCCAACTTTTTCTTCTAACACATGCAGAGTCTCTGATTTGATATCTAGCTCCATGATCCACTTTGAGTTAACTCTCTTGTGCATGGCGAGAGGAGGGGATTAAGTTCCATTTTGTTGCATATGGATTTTCAGTTTACCCAACACCATTTGTTGAAGATGCTATCCTTCCTCCATTGCATGCTTTTAGCTCCTTTATCAAATATAACATAGTTGTAGCTTTGTGGATTAGTCTCTTGTGTCCTGTATACCGTACCACTGGTCTACCCGCCTGTTTTGGTACCAGTACCATGCTGTTTTTGTTACTATTGCTCTGTCATATAGTTTGAAATCTGGTATCACTATACCGCCTGATTCACACTTCCTGCTTAGAATTGCTTTTGTATTTCTGGGTCTTATATTTTTCCATATGAATTTCATGATTGCTTTCTCTATTTCTACAAGAAATGCCATTGGGATTTTGATTGGCATTGCATTAAACCTATAGATAACTTTTGGTAATATCGCCATTTTGATGATGTTAGTTCTGCCTATCCATGAACAGGGTATATTTTTCCATCATCTAATATCTTCTTCTACTTCTTTTTTTAGGGTTCTATTGATTTATTGTATAAATCTTTCACCTCTTTTGTTAGGTTGATTCCCATGTATTTAATTTTTTTGAGGATGTTTTGAATGAACTGCTTTTCCTCATTTCCGTTTCAGAAGATTTGTTGCTGATATACAGAAAGGCCTTCGATTTATGCGTGTTGATTTTAGATCCTGCTACTTTGCTGAATTCATTTATTAGTTCTAGTAGTTTTTTTTGTAGACCCTTTTGGGTCTTCTATGATTCTATAGAATCATGTCACCAGCACATAGTGATAATTTACGTTCTTCTTTTCCTATTTTTATGGCTTTGATTTCTTTCGTCTAATTTCTCTGGCCAGTGTTTTGAGAACTATATTGAATTGAAGTGTGGATAGAGGGCATCCTTGTCTTGTTCCAGATTTTAGAGTGAATGCCTTCAATTTTTCTCCATTCAGAATGATCCTAGCCTGAGGCTTAGCATAGATAGCTTTTAAAATGTCGAGGTAAGTTCCTGTTATCCCTAGTTTTTCTAATGTTTTGAACATAAAGGGATGCTGTACTTTGTCAACTGCTCTTTCTGCATCTATCAAGATGATCATATGGTTCTTATTTTTAAGTCAATTGATGTGGTGAATAATATTTATTGATTTCCATATATTAAAACATTTTTGCATCCCAGGGATGAATCCTACTTGATCGTGGTGCACAATTATTTTTTATGTGCCTTTCAATACAATTCTCCAGAATTTTACTGAGGATTCTTGCATCTAGCTTCATCAGAGATATTGGTCTGTACTTTTCTTTCTTTGAGGTGTCTTTGTCTTGTTTCAGAATAAGGGTGATGTTGGCCTCATAGAATGAATTTGGCAGAGCTCCCTCTTTATCTGTTTCTCGAAATAACCTGAAAAGTATTGGTATTAATTCTTCTTTAAAGGTTTTGTAAAATTCCGCTGTATACCCATCTGGTCCTGGGCTTTTCTTGGTTGGTAGTCTTTTGATTGCTTCCTCTAAATCATCCATTGATATTGGTATGTTTAAATTGTGTGTATCCTCCTGACTCAGTCTGGGCAAATCATGTAACTTAAGAAATTTACCGATGTCTTCATATTTTCTATTTTATTGGAATATAGGTTTTCAAAATAATTTCTAATTGTCTTCTGTATTTCTGTAGCATCTGTTGTGATATTGCCTTTTTCATCCTGTATGTTTGTAATTTGAGTTCTCTCTCTTCTTCTCTTCATTAGCATGGCTAAGAGTCTGTTGATCTTATTTATTTTTTCGAAGAACCAACTTTTATTTTTGTTAGTTTTTTCAATAGTTTCTTTTGTTTCAATTTCATTGGTTTCCACTCTGATTTTAATTATTTCTTGCCTTCTGCTACATTTGCTGTTGTTTTGCTCTTCCTTTTCTAGGGCTTTTAGATGAAGTGTGAGCTCATTTATTTGTTGGTTTTTGCTTTTTTTGATGAATGACCTCCAGGTGATGAATTTCCCTCTTAAAATTGCTTTCATTGTGTCCCATAGATTCCGATATATTGTGTCTGTATTTTCATTTATCTCTAAGAATTTATTGATTCCCTCCTTTATGTCTTCTGTAACCCATGGATTATTCAGTAACATATTGTTTATTTTCCTAGTGATGTAGGATTTTTCCTTCCTTCTTTTATCATTGATTTACAGTTTCATTTCATTATGATCAGATAAAATGCATGGTATTATCTCCACCTCTTTATATTTACTGAGTGTTGCACTATTGCATAATATATGCTCTATTTTTGAGAGGGATCCATGTGCTGCTGAAAAAAAAGTATATCCACTTGATGATGGTTGATATATTCTATATATGTCAGTTAAGTCTAGGATATTGATTGTGATATTGAGTTCTATATTTTCTTTATTCAACTTTTGTTTGGAGGATCTGTCTAATGGTGAGAGAGGTGTGTTGAAGTCACCCATAATTATTAGGTTGTGGTCTATTTGATTCTTGAACTTGAGAAGAATTTGTTTTATGAACATTGCAACACCATTATTTGGTGCATAAATATTGATAATTGTTATGTCTTGTTGGTGAATGGTTTCTTTTAACAGTATATAATGTCCTTCTTATCCCTTTTGATTAACTCAGTCTTGACTTCGATTTTATTCTATATGAGGATGGCCACCCCTGCTTGCTTACGAGGACCGTGTGCATGGTATAAATTTTCCCAACTTTTCACCTTCAGCCTGTGTATGTCTTTTCCATTCAGATGTGTCTCCTGGAGGCAACATATTGTTGGATTTGTTTTATTAATCCAAGTTACCAGCCTATGTTGCTTTATTGGAGATTTTAAGCCATAAACGTTTAGAGCTACTATTGATGTATGGTTTGTACTTCCAGCCATGTTTAATTATTTATCTTTGTTTTTAATTTACTTTGTTTCTCCATGATTAGCTTTCCCCCTGCACTCTGTCATTACCCAGTCACTTCCCACTGATGGTTTTGGTTGTTGTTTTTCATTTCTTCCTCATGTAGTGTTTTTCTCAACATGCTTTGCAATGCTGGTTTTCTGGCTGCAAATTCTTTTAGCTTTTGTTAATCATGAAAGATTTTTATTTAATTTTCGTACCTGAAGGTTAGTTTTGCTGGATCCAGAATTCTTGGTTGGCATCCATTGTCTTTCAGTGTTTAAAATACGTTGTTCCAAGATCTTCTCGCTTTCATCAACTGTGATGAAACATCCTTTGTTAACCTTATTGATTTACCCCTGAATGTAGTCTGCCTCCTTTTTCTTGTAGCTTTTAATATTTTCTCTTTGTTCTGTATATTAGATATGTTTATAACAAATGTCTTGGTGTTGGTCTACTGTGATTTTTTGTGCTCAGTGTCCTCTATGAATCTACAATTTGTATATCCTTTTCTTTTTTTATTTCTGGAAAGTTTTCTGTAATTATTTCATTCAGTAGGTTACTCATTCCCGTGGTTTGAATCTCTGGACCTTCCTCTATCCAGATGACTCATAAATTTGGTTTTTATATGTTATCCCATATCTCTTGGATGATTTTCTCGTGATTTTTTACCAGCCTTTCTGAGTTGGCTAGACTCTTTTCAAGATGATATATTTTGTCTTCATTATGTGACATTCTGTCTTCTACTTTCTCCACTCTTTTAGTAATTCTCTCAATTGAGTTTTTAATTTGGTTTATCGTTTCCTTCATTTCTAGAATTATTGTATGACTTTTTTTATTATCTCTATCTCCGTATAAAGATGCTTAACTTCTTTTTTTTAATCTGTTCATGTAATTCATTTTTAATGTGTTCTTTCACTGTTTGGATTTGCTGTCTCATATCTTCTTTAAGGTTCCATTCCATCTGTCTAAGGTATTCCTTGAGTTCTTTATATGATCATTTTTCTGATGACTCTAGGTCCTCCTGAGTATTTAGGCTGTCCTTCATTGTTTGTACTCTTTTTCTTTCTTGCTTTCTTATGCTGCTCATGTTACTTCTTGTTCTGTTTGAGTGCTGAGTTACTGATTAGTCTTATAAATTTATTTCATGCTTGGGAGGAAAGATATTAGAAGGGAAGGGAAGAAGTCAAAAAGAGAATGAGAGTAGGCAGGTAGAATTCAAGGAAGGGGGAAAAAGAAAATTGAAAAGAAATGAAAAGACAAAAGAAAAAAACAGAAAATAAAGAATGAAAGAAAAATTAAAAAAATAATAATGATAATAAAAAAATGAAAATTACAATTTAATAATAATAATAATAGTAATTAATAATAAAATAAAGAAATTTAAAAACTTAAAAACATTAAAAAAGTTAAAGAAAAACAACAACAACAAGAATGAAAATGAAAGAAAAAGAAAAAAAAAAACAAAAAAACCCCAAATTTAAAAAATAAATAAATAATGATAATAATAAATGCAGTCATAGAGTTTGATTAACTTCTCTTCCAATAGGTGGTGCTGTGCCCACTGGGCCGAGGTTCTCCTCTCAGTAGGTGGGAACCAATCACTATGCATCTGCTCTTCCTTCCAGACTGGGCGGGTGTCCAATCCTGACACCCTAGGGCCTTCTCTTGTGTTTCCTCAAGCCATGCCCTGCTCACCTGCGACGCTCACCACAATACTGGCAACACGCCAGGTCTGCTGCTCTTGGGAGACCTGTTTTTATGAATACCTGGGCACACTCTCCCGGTTTGCTTCCCTCAGACCCTAAGTTTGTAGAGCTTGGGGCTGAGATCCCCAAGCGAATTTGTTTGCCCTCCGGGAGCCACGCCCCAGTAGCTGGTGCAAGAGACCTCAGTTGTCAGCACTGGTGGGAGCGGTAGCCTGGAGTTCTGTGCCACAAGTCCCGCGCCACTCCTGATTTTCTCGGTCTGGCTATCGCGCTCATGGTAGAGCTGAGAGGGACCCTTACGGGAGAGCTGGGAGGGGCCCTTAAGGATTCCCTGCTGTGTGGAGAGAGATGGCTAGGGAATTACAAACCTGTCGCGCTGGTTTCAATGAAGTTATCTCCTCCATCCTTGACATCAGTTCTATGCCATGGTGGTATCCGATGCAAATGGTGATCATTCGTTCCCTTTGCCTGGGTGACAGATGCAACTGGTGGGTCCTGACTGTCTCTCCCATGCCCCGTTTCAATCCTTTGGCCACTGCCTATGAAGGCTAGGTTGGCTTCTACCTCTGTAAGTTCAGAAGGGCAGACCAGTTATTTCAGCTGGATCGTTAGTGCTGAGTCACGAAACGCAGGCAAACCAGAGGTTGAATGCAACCGATCCGGGCTCGGTGTGTGTTCTGCGTGGCCCAGACTGTTCACCCCAGATTCATGTCAGTGCATCATTGCCTAGTGATCCTGAGCAAACAGTATTTAGACAGTTTATGACTCCCTATTCCAGCGCAGCTGAAGAGGTCAGAGACTTGATCTCTCCATACCCGCCGCCATTTTGGATATCTCTCCATGTGTTTTAAAGTTAACAAATATGTGAATTCCTATCTCCCTTTCTCTGTAGCCTATTCAGCAGATGTGTTTTGATATGCACATATAGAATCCTAACTTGTATCACATGTACATTCTTGTGAGGTGGCTGACTTGGCAGACACAAATTGTGAGAAGAGATCACTATCCTAAACACTGCTGGAACTAAAAATTCAACCAATGGGTGAGCTTCCTAGTTGAACAACATTATACATAAATCCATGTTTAGTAAATTGAATATTTTTGGATCTGTGGATGATATATATATCTCGATCAATTACGATTGGCATATCTATTGCTACTTTTGAATGTCTGTGTGTGTGTTTTGTTATATATATATACAATCTCCAGATTTTTAAAATATGAAATATATGTGTCTTATATACACTCCCTAAATTCATTCATGTTCACGTATGTGGATTTATAATCAACTTTTCACAATATTATTCTCAGAAATATTCATCCACCTGAAATACATATGTGTTTTCTAGTACTGAAAACTAACTTCAGTGAATGGTACATATATATCCTAATATTTCTAGAGTTACTGTCCCAGTTTAACATCAAGGCAAGTAGATTCCTATGGTACATGATTTGTATTTTTACGTTCATTTTTATTCAAAACTGGTACATTACTATTTCTTAAGTTTATGCACATCATAGGATATATATTTTATCCACAAGTTCGCAAATTTATACGAATTTGTTTCACTTTCAATCACTTCCTGCTTCAGGACACATGTATTCTTCCATCTTTCTTGACTGGTCTCTTCCTGACACCTCTTTCAAAACACATTATTTTCGATTTCCATAATCACTTTTGAAGCAAAACTCACATCCCCTTCATGATAAAGTATAACTCTGATATTTCCAATGGATGTATAACTGGTTGGAATGAATGATTGTATACCAATATCAGATTTCTTATATATTTTCAGATATCAATTCAATCCATTATTTAGAGTAAAACCAGTTATATTATTTATTCACAGTATGGTCTATGCATGCTTTTTCTTTATATTCATAGACACAGTGTACACCTCTTTGTACCCCCAATACTAATTTATATGTCTTCAAAATATTGCTCCCAGAAATGGTGGAAGAAATACACATGTCACCTGATCTACATATACATTTTATCAAAGAAATATTCTGGACACAAAATGCAAAGATCACACTTATGATTGTACCAAAGCCTAAATGGAAAGTAAATATGGATTACTAAAATCATCCATGTCCAAGTTGCCTAATGCTCTCAAATGTCAATCCTATTGGTGACTACATATTTGTTTCCTCTTAAGATTATATATTCAAACTCAACCCGATTGAAAATGTTTAATCCTATCCCTCACTTTATACATTGCCTGATTTCATAATGTCTCTATTGCCATCTGCTTTCTTACATATTTTCCAGAGTTCACCACTGTGACTGAACCTTCACATGTGCTGACATTTGCTTTCACACTCTAATTGATAACTTATTGCTGAAGAACTTTTTTTCCAAATCCTATACTCACTCTTCTTCCTAAACCTACTGACTATCTTCCTAATCCTACTGACTATCCCTTTTTGACTGGATATTCTCTTCTACATTCAATCATCCAACGTACAAGGTCTTATGCCATTGTATATCGATTTATCTGAGACATCTGTGAGAACGTAATTCAATGGTAAGTATCCCAATCAAGGGCCCAATGATTTTCTGAGCTTCAAATCTTACTTAGATTTATTTTTTCATACATGTATTTCACCTCTATATTCTTATAAATATCGCATGTTCCCAATACCATTAATCATCCAGCAGAATGATTCCTAAGCCAAATGGAAAATGTTATTCACCCTAACCATACACTGTTCCCTCAATCTCATTTTACAGAAGAGCAGGGACAGTGTTGGTCTTACAATACAGAAATGTAGTGGATCTTCCATCTGCTGAGAACCTCAAAGCTCCATGCAGAAATGATCCCTGGAGAAGATGTAGGCAGCTATGAAAGACCTGAGAGAGCAAAAATCATCTTCCATGGCAAACAACCTGGTCAGGATGAAGGGTTGCATCAGAATCAGCCAATCTCTCCTTAATGTAGAGAAGATGGACAAAACCATGCCTGTGTGGAGAGCTGTTACCATTTGCCTACAGGTGATATACCATTCTACCATGTGAAAGTGTGACAGGAAGTAGGGGCAGCCTCCATCTCATGGTACCGTTGGAAGCAATTGTTATGACAAAGTGGTTGCTAAGGCAGTGATCTCATTCAGTTCCTGAAGAAAGTGATCTCATCTCACTTCCTTGGTGATGGAACTCTCTGAACTTGGGATACAGAAAGCCAGGCACCCAGAGCCAGTCCCAGTCCTAGTCCCAGTGGTCTCACTTTTTTGGATTAACCAAGGACAGAGTCAGTCTTTCTTGGTACCTACTGATGTGAGGATGGCCAAATGCCAGGAAAGCTCGGAAGAGGGGCTCTTCCTGAGAAAGCAGGTAGTGGCTCAATCCTGGCTCCTGACAACTTCACAGAGTTGGCCAAGAAGACCAGATCTGAGACAGGACAGGCCATTTTGGGGGATCATAGTATGACCCATCAGTCAGAGCACACACCGGACAGTCACAGACCTATTTGAGGGAAGGAGGTGCCATTGTGGGTGTGGGTGTGGGTTTGTGGTTTTGTCTCATGTTCTGAGAATAGGTAGGAAAGGCGGTTTGTTTGATTTGGAGTGAACAGTTTCTAGTAAGTCGTTTGACAGCGCAAGTGTTTCTATGTCTGTGTATCCCACTGTGTTTGTACTTGTACACATTAGAAAAGAGAATGCATTAATGGATGTGTCCTGTCTCGTAGAAAGCTTCCCAGCATTCATCCAGCCCAATTTATGAATTGACTATGGCTTGCCTTATTGATGGGCAATACCTGCTACCTTCCTAAGTTGCTGTTTTCTTCCTGAATTATGGCCACTTTCCAGAATAGGCTCATGGTTTTGTGTCCAAGATATGTACTACCTCCAAGCTCAGTGACATGGCCATGTACTGGATAGCTGAAGGGAATGGCGAGCATCTCAGAAAACTCAGATATCAGTGTGACCAGTAAAGTCTCAGTGGAGAATCCCTGCTTTGGGCCATTTGCTTACCTATTGTTCTGTTGCCCTGAGAGTCAGGAAGGTTTTTGTCTCAGGCCACAGCTTTTTGAATCCTGAAGAAAAGATTTTTCAAATGGAAATTAATAGGATTCACCTTTGGCTCTTTTCTTAATTGATTTGGAAAGAGGTGTGTCTGAATCAGCCTCTTGGCCCAGTGTGATTCTTTGACTTAGATACTCAGCACCTGATGGATCTAAAGAAAGATCCCATGTGTGCATCCAAATCCAAAATGGCAAAAAAGAGCAGTCATTGTGGATGAAGTCTTTTGCCTTCCTCTGTAAGGTTTCTGAATTCCATCAAGTGAGAATAGGGATCATTTGGGTCAAATGATTTCTTCAAATTAAGTCAGAAGCTTTCCAATAGGTGCTTGGGTTTTCTCATCTCTCCAATTTACATAAAGAATGTGTACCCGACACTCGGTAGGCCTCAAATTGGTGAAGCAGAGCAATATTAAGGTCAGGCCTATTTGATCACTCCTGGTACACAGGAAGGATGTTCAGGCCACCGGGAATTTAGGCAAATGAGGGCAACGGAGCTTATTTTGGACACTGTCTTGGGCTATGCTAATGCTCTCAAATGTCAATCCTATTGTTGACTTCATCTTTGTTTCTTCCTAAGCTCATACATTCAACCTCAACCATGTAGAAAATATCTAATCCCATAACTCACTTTATTCTTTTCCTGATTTCCTAATGTCTCTATTGATATCTGCTTTTCTACATATTTTCCCCTGTTCATCATTGTGACTGACACTTCACTTGTGTTGATATTTACATTGACTCTCTAACCAAAACCCTATTGGCAAAGAACTTTTGTTCCAAATCCTATACTCACTTTTCTTCCTAAACCTACCAACTATCTTCCTAATCCTACTGACTATAACTTTTTGAATAGATGTTCTCTTCTACATTCAATCATCCAAGTAAAGTTTGGGCGAGTGCCGGAGAAAGAGACCACCAAGAGACTATCTCATGCAACAGCAAAGGTTTTATTGGGGGTCCAGCATGCTGGGGCTCAGAGCTCACTTGAATAGAGCAGAGAGACCTGACAACAGCTTAAGCAGAGCTTATATACTTTCCTTGCAGAGGGCAGGGATGGAAGTTCATTGATGGGTCAGGGAGAGTGGATAGTTTGTATTCAACTGGGTGAGGGAGTACATTCTGCAGTTTGGTAATTGGGGACAGCATATTCTGGGAACAAGATTAGCAAACAGTTCTCAAGATTTCAACAGTGTTTTGTTATGCATACAGAAAAACAGGAAGTGACATGTACATATTTTATTAACCTTTCATTCCCCACTTCTTCTTCTGGCTACTTTTAATCATAAAAGTGATCATTGTGGGGTGTCACATTCTATGTCTGCTAGTGGGGTATTACCATAAGTTTAATTTGTCCAATTTGAGCTTGGAGAAAAGAAATTACACGGTTGAGAAAACAGGGTTTTATAGTTAGCAATAATATGAGGATTATTATTGGACTGGCTAGGGTTGATAAAAACGTAGTTAACCAGGGGGACTGTGTAAAAAAAGACTCAAACTACCATCCTTGGGCCTCTCTCTCTCTCTCGTTGTCGCTCTTCAAGGAATCTTTTTAATTTACTCATAGATTTTTTTTACAACTCCAGTATTGTAGACATAAAAACAACATTCTTCCCTCAATGAACCACAAAGGCCCCCTTCTCTCATGAAAAGGAGGTCCAACCCTCGACTGTTCTGTAAAACAACTTCAGAGAGAGAGGTTAAAGATTCGTTCAAAGCTGTGATGGAGGTTTCTAATATCTTTAATTTTTGATCTATTGCTGCTTTGGGTCATTTGTTGTGTCCCATGGGCCAGAGCAATGGTTCCCGTGCCCTACCCTGCAGTAACTACTATTCGTAATAGAATGGCTAAGGTGAGGGACATATGTTTTCAGCGGAACCGTGTTCTATGCCCCCCTCTTTGATCTTCAAATGAACCTGCATCATGATAGAGCACTCTGGGAAACATCTGCACCATTACACAATTAATCACATCTGTTGACCATTTCATGAAAACATAAACAGTGTTTAAGTATATAGAATTATACTGTTGTAGGGACGGACAAGGCAAGGCACCTAAGATAGCACCAAAGACATGAAAACAGTCTTTTTTGGTTGCAACCAGATTCAGGGGGCATTGCTTCTGTTGTAATCAATTAATCCCCTGAAACCCAAGTTTAGGTAGTTTCAGAATTTTGTACACAACACGTAAGGAAAGGGGCTCAGAAGTTCACAGTCTGCAGAAGTTCACAAAAAGCAGTTTTCGTTTCTGTTTTTTCCTCAGTTTGGGGCAAGTTAACTTTTCTAGGACACCTATGTGGGGGAGAGCTTTTTCTTCCCTTTCTTTTTTTTCAACCTGCCAGCTGTTTCCATGCAGCCCAGTTTGTAACTTCTTTATCTTAGAAATGTAGCCATCTCTGTGAAGCCCCAGCTCAAGGCCAGAGGCCTTTTTTTCACATATTTTGTGAAAAACTATTAAGGGTGTGTCTAGATTAGGAGTGCTGGTTTTTTTTAGCCAGTTTCCAAGGAGACCAGGGCAACACGAAAATAGGAAGTTTATCTACAGTGATCTCTTTTATAGGGACTCTTTTGCTGAAAGTCGTAAATCAGCCATGGTGAAGACTTCTGGAGAAGGTTAATTAAGACTTTTCTGTGGACCTGGTACAGAGGGGGACGACTTGGAAGGCAGGGATGAGAGCAACTTCCGTGGATCTGAGAATGAGGAAGGAGAGATGTAAAAGAATATTGGGAGAGGGCTTTGGGATCTTAATAGCAAGAAAAATTTGAGCAGTAGAACAGATAGAACAGAGGGGGAAACGGGAGTGAGTATCTCAAAAAGCCTGTGAGGGACTTTAAATTTTTAGTAACCTGTTTTCAGTGATGACAAAGCAACATTAAAGGCCATTTTCATTACATTTTGGATAAGGGTCTGAGGGTTCTCCTCAGTGGGTTTGAGCTTTGCATTAGCTGGTAAGAGGACCTGGAGGGACCCAGTGCGGGCACTGACAGGAGAAGAGAGTAGTGAGTGAGTGGAGTGGTACCTCAGTACCTGCTACCTCAGCAAGGGGGCAATGGTCTGAGAACTGGCGGAGATTTGGGTTTTTGATCTAGATATTGGAGGGCAGAAATCAAGTTGCTGAGGTGGGAGTGACAGCAGAGAGTCTGGAGCAGAAGGCTGAGGGTAAGCATCTATTGGAGAAGCATAGTTCAGGATGTGAGCAAAGGAGGGAGAAGGCCTCCACATAGGGGAATCTCCTTTTACCCTTTTGAGCACTTTCAGAAGTTTAAAAGGTCACGCAGAATTTGAGGATACAGAGACCCCTCTTGGGGCCATCGGTTTTGGTTATCTAATTGGTAATATGGCCAATGCTGTTTACAGAATTTGATGAGGAGTTTGGGTTCCATCTGGCAGTCCCTGTATGCTCACAGCCCCATGACTTACAGAAGAAGTCTGCTCTCCCCCCGCACAGCCGTGACTGTTTGTGGCTTTGATACTCCGCCGGGCAAACATAGTAATCTAGGCTAGCTAACCTGCATCTGGCTCACGTGTCCCTACATCCATGTTTGTTTCCATTTTCTATGGTACCGAAGGGATTTAATGGAATTTTAGTGGGATCCTCTTCATCAGGGATATCTCAATAGGAAAGACCTATAGCCAGCTGACAAATGTCTGGGTGGAGAGATGGCCACCAGGTCCATAAGGGGGCTGTATGTGAGATAGACCATACTTCTTTTCCAGTAGGATTTGTGATCAGCCATCGCTGCTTAAGGGGCTGATGAGGGTTAAGACTACTGGTCGTCAAGGGGAGAATAAATGTCTTCCAGGATCTTCTTGACAACCATTTGCTCTGTTTCTTTTTTTTTTTTCTTTTTTCTTTCTTTTTTTTTGTGGGGAAGGCTTCAATCCTTCCTGAAAATATATCTTCAAAGACTAGAAGATATTTAAGTCCATACCTTTCTGCCTTAATTTCAGTAAAGTCCACTTCCCAGAATTTTCCTGGTATGGTTCCTCGTAGGTGCTTTCCTGCAGGAAGCTTGGAAGGGTAAGTATTAACCAATTGATGGACCTGACAGGCTTTTGTTACCCATTCAGTTATTTTCTTTCACTGTGAGTCGGTTAGTGGAAAACTCTGTTCTTGATCTTTCAGGAATGAATGCAGTTTCTTTGAACAAAGATGAGTGAGTTGATGAACATTTGCTACTGACATAGTTAGAGCCATGATTATAGGAGTATTTACTGAAGGATTTAGAAATTCCACTTGGGGGCCTTCAGGGTTAAAAGTTATTTTGGCCCAGAGCTTGGTGAGCAGATCTCTGCCCATCAATGGGGCCGGGCATTCTGGGATTACTAGGAAGGAGTGATGGATTTATCCTTTCCCCTGTCCATGGTCCCCTTAGTTGTCAAAGTCTGATATTTACTGCATTTAGACCCTGGAATTAGAGACCTTTTATTTGATAGAGGGCCCAATGGGGCCTTAAGGGATGAGTATATTGCCCCTGTATCTACTTCAAAGTTTACTGGGGTCCCCTCCACTTCAAAAGTTACCCTGAGGTCGGGGAGAGGATCTGAGCCCCGACTTTCTTAGTCATCCTCCAGAGTCAGAATGTCTGGCTGGCGTGGCTGTCTCTTTCTAGGGCACTCTTTGGCCCAGTGTCCTTTTTCTTTAGAGTAGGCACATTGATCTGAGGCCAGGGGTGGCCTCTAGTGTGGGCCCAGGTATCCCTTTCTGTCTCTCTGTTTCTTAATTTCTGGCCTGTTTGTTGTTGTGACCAGGACCTTAGTCAATGCCTTAGTCTGTCTTTTGCTTCTCTCATCCTCCCTTTGCTCCCTTCTCTTCCTCAGTTTCACTCTTATAGTATACCTTGTTGGCTTCTCTAACTAAATCTCTCAAAATCATATCTTGTAATCCATCTAAGCATTGTAACTTTCTTTTAATATCTAGGGCAGCTTGCCCAATAAAGGCCATTGTGACAGATGCCTTTTAATCCTCTGCCTGAGGATCGAAAGTAGTATATCTCCTATATGCCTCCATAGTTCTCTCTAGGAACATAGAGGTAGATTCACCAGGCCCTTGAATAATCTCTCTTACCTTGGCCAAATTAGTTGGTCGCCTAGCGGCCACTAAGATACCCACTATTAGAGCCCGGTGATAAGTGGACAGATGCTCCCTACCTTCAAATGTGTTGGGGTCCCACTTGGGTCGTTTCAAGAGAAAGCCGGCTTTGATTATGTTGGGAAGTTGTGTTGGTCACCCATCTAGTCCGAGGATATTGTTTTCTAGCATCCAGGAGGATTCTCTTTTGTTCCTCTGTCATGAAGAGAGTCCCTATGAGTTGTTGGCAGTCATCCCAAGTAGGCTGGTGTGAAAACATCAATGACTCAACCAGACCTGAGAGCCAGGTTGGGTCCTCGGTAAAAGGAGGATTGTTATTTTTCCATTTATATAGGTCTGAAAAGGAGAAGGCCAATACTGGTAGGCTTGCATTTTTCCTCCATGGCCGTTTTCAATCATTGGCCCATAGGAATGGAGGGAGAGCAACACGGGAGTTTCAGGGTTTTAAATCATTTGACGCTGTCGAGTTCCTTTAGCCAGGCCAGCTTCCTCCAGGGGAGGAGGGGCTGTGTGTGCTGCAGGGGAGTTATCTGGAGTGCGCTGGGCTGGCTTATCTTTCTCCAATGGCGGAGAGGCTGAGTCAGCAGCAGGGGAATCACTTAGAGGGTGTTGGGGGTTGTGGGATGAGGGTAGAAGATAAGGAGGGGGATGAGAGTCCAGTAGAGTCAAATCTTGTGACTCAGGGAGAACAGAGGGTGGAGGAGGAGGATGAGCAGAGGGTTTGAGAGATTGTGGGGAAAAGAGTAGGAGCGGGGACATGGCAAGGAAAGGCTTCACCCATGGAGGAGGAGATTTGCAGAGGTCCTGCCAAGTTAAGATATATGGCTGTTGATCGGATGGCTATGTGGCCCTGGCTGTAAGACAATATCTCTGACTTATTAAATTAGTGCGAAGTAGAAAGATCCTTCTAGGGGCCATCCGAATGCAAAGGTGGGCCATTCTGAGGCACAGAGAGTCTGCCAGGTCCAGCGTTTTACTGAAAAAGAAAGATTCTGAGCCCTTAAGCGGACTTTGGTCCAGTGATCAAGGTCAGAGACAGAGGCATTGAAGTGACCTGTCCCATAATGAAAGATACACAAACAGTAAAAGCAACTCTCATGACACAGACAAGACAAGATAATAAAGACAGGCAATGAACGTCCAACACTGAGACCAAGACTGAGCAGCCGGCAAAACCCGATGGGCTGGCAATACCGAATCTGAAACAAACCATCACTGAGTCGAGGAGACTATTGTTCCTTGATTCCCGAGTCCTCTGTGGCGTCCCCCAGAGCCTGGGGCTCTGTGACACATCTGCCAGCCACCGTCAAAGAGAGCTCATGCAACTTCATCAACAGCCATTTTGCCAAGCCCTAACCTGAAACCTGAAACCAGAAAGAGGCGCATTACTTTCCCTGAGAGTAGCCCATTGAGGTCTCTCTTCCGCCCCTGCCGGATCTCGAAGGAACCTCCATATATAAAGGTCGGGAGAGCGTTGGGGGAAGAGACCACCAAGAGACTCTCTCATTCAAAAGCAAAGGGTTTATTGGGGGTCCAGCATGCTGGGGCTCAGAGCTAATTTGAATAGAGCAGAGCTCATATACTTTCCTTGAAGTGGGCAGGGAGGGAAGTTTATTGATGAGTCTGGGCGAGTGAGCAGTTTGCGTGCAACTGGGTGAGGGAGTACATTCTGCAGTTTGGCAGTTGGGGACAGCACATTCTGGGAAAAAGATTAGAAAACAGTTCTCAAGATTTCAACAGTGTTTTATTAAGCATACAGAAAAACAGGAAGTGACAAGTACCTATTTTATTAACATTTCACAACCAACTATACTTTGCCAGATTTTCTAAAGTCTCTATTGATATCTGCATTCCTACATACTTTCCCCAGTTCTGCATTGTGACTGATTCTTCACATGTTCTGACATTTACATTCACTGTATACCCGAAACCCTATAGCTAAAGAACTTTTGGTCCAAATCCTATACTCACTCTCCTATATAAACCTACCGACTATCTTCCTAATACTACCGATTACTCCTTTTTGACTGGAAGTTCTCTTTTACAATCAATCATCCAAGTTACAAGGTCCTATGTAATTATATATCAATTTATCTGAGACATCTTTGCAGAACATAATTCAAAGCAAAGTATCCCATCTGTGCAGAAAATAAATCAAAGCTTAATACCGAAATCAAGGGCTCAATGCTTTTCTGGACTTCAAATCTTACCTAGATTTCTGTTTTCATACTCATATATTTCACCTATATATTCTTGTAAATATTGCAGGTTTTCAATACCATTATTCATCCAGCAGAATGATTTCTATTCAAAATCGAACCTGTTATTAACCCTAACCATACACTGTTCCCTCAATCTAACATAAGAGAAGAGCAAGGACAGAGTTGGTCTTAAAATACAGGAATGAAGGAAATCTTCCAACTGCTGAGAAACTAAAAGGTCCATGCACAAATGATCTCTAGAGAAGATGTAGGTAGCTATGAAGGAACTGAGAGAGCAAAAGTCATCTTCCTTTGCAAACAACATGGTCAGCATGAAGTGATGTGTCTGAATCAGCCTCTCTCTTCTTTATGTAGAGAAGAAGGACCAAACCAGGCCTGTGTGGAGAGCTGTTCCCAGTTACCAATGGTTGATATACCATCCTAACTTGTGAAAGTGTCACATAAAGTAGGGGAAGCCTCCATTTCATGGGACCTTTGGAAGTAAATGTTAAGACAATGTGGTTGCCAAGGCAGTGACCTCATTCAGTTCCTGAAGGAAGTGACCTCACCTCACATCCTTGGTGATGGAACTCTCTGAACTTGGGATCTAGGAAGCCAGGCTCACAAATCTAGTCCCAGTCCCAGTCCCAGTGGTCTCACTTCTTTTGATTTACCAAGGACAGAGTCAGTCTTTCTTGCTACCTACTGATGTGAGGATAGCCAAATGACAGGAAAGATCTTAAGAGTGGCCTTTCCTGAGAAAGCAGTAAGTGGCTCACCGCTGTCTCCTGACAACTTCACAGAGTTGGCCAAGGAAACCAGATCTGAGACAAGACAGGCCATTTGATGGGAACATAGTATGGCCCAGCAGTCAGAGGACACACACGATAGTCAGAGACCTACTTTGAGGAAAGAGGTGCCTTTGTGGGTGTGGGTGTGTGTTTGTGATTTTGTCTAATGTTCTGAGAATACGTAGGAAAGGCGGTTTGTTTGGTTTGGAGTGGACGGTTTCTAATAAGGGTTTTGACAAGGCGAAGGTTTCTATGTCTGTGTATCCCACTGTGTCCATGGTTGTAGACATTTGAAAAAATGAATGCAGCAATTGATGTGTCCAGTCTAGTAGAAAGCTTACCAGCATTCTTCCTGCCCAATTTATGAATGGAATGCAGCTTGCCGTATGGATGGGTAACACCTGCTATCTTCCTAAGTTCCTGATTTCTTCCTGAATTCAGGCCACTCTCCAGAATTGGCTCATGGTTTTGTGTCCAAGATATGTACCACCTCCAAGCTCTGTGACATGGCCATGTACAGGATAGCTGAAGGGAATGGCGAGCATCTCAGAAAACTCAGATATCAGTGTGATCAGGAAAGTCTCAGTGGAGAAACCCTGCTTTTGGCCTATTGCTAACCTATTGTTCTGTTGCCCTGAATGTCAGGAAGGTCTTTGCCTCATGCCACCCCTTTGTGAAGACTGAAGAAAAAGTTTTCAAATGGAAATGAATGGGCATCTCCTGTGGCTCTTTGCTTAATTGCTTTGGAAAGGGATGTGTCTGAATCAGCCTCTTGGCCCCATGTGAGGTTGTGGCTCAGATTCTCAGCACCTGATGGATGTAAAGAGAGATCCCATGTGTGCATCCAAAACCAAATTGGTCAAAAGAGCAGTCATTGTGGATGAAGTCTCTCGCCTTTATCTTTAATGTTCTTGAACTCGATCAAGTGAGAATAGGGATCCTTTGGGTCAAATGAGTTCTTCAAAGACCTGCAGAGGTGCTTGTGTTTTCTCATGACTGCAAATCACATAAAACTATATACCTGATACTCAGTTTTCCACAAATTGGAGAAGCATAGAAGTATTAAAGTCTAGCATATTTGATCAATCCTGGTTCACATGAAGGGTGTCCAGACCACCCTGATGTTACACCAATGAGGGCAAGGGAGTTATTTTGGCCACTCTCCTGGACTCCGTCACTCATGGAAACCTACAGCCAGAGGTTATGATTAGTGTCTATATGGAAGAAGATGAGGGCCATATGGGAGTGTTTTGGTTTTAATTTTGGTCATTTGTGTCCGGTTGGAAGACATGACTGAGAAAACCTGGGCTTGAACTCTGGTGTGATTCCCCTTATAGACTGAGTTCTGGAACTGACTTCAGAGAAGTACTGCCATGAATTTTGTTGGGATTTTAGGAGGCCACCTATGAGAATCACCCTTGGAAACAGAGATCTAGGCCCAGGGTGGCTTTCCAAAGAGCCCGGGAAATCTCAGCCAGGATATCACATGATTTTATTCTGAAAGACTTGGCATCCATAGTTGAGAGTCACAACACCCATGGACGTCACATTGTAGACCTCAATGGGCCTGGCTTGATGTGACCTTTTGGCCACTCTTTGGGAAGCCTTGCCTGTGAGAGTTCTCCAGAGCATTCATTGAAATGAGCTTCCTCACCATTTAATGGTTCCTGAATGAATTGAAACCCACAGTGCCTCCAACGTCATCTTTGAAAAATGCCTTGATAAATACCATGAAATTTTTGAAATTTCCATGACCAGGTGGCACTGGAGAACCTTTGGATGTTGCTGATCATAAGTGTACCAGACAGTGCCTTGATTGACTGGGCTCATGAAAATGGTGTAGAACAGAGATGCCAGTAAGTTGGAACCTGCTGAGTAATGTGCCTAGAGCAGTGGTGGGAAGGTGTGTGATAAAAAATTTGTTTTTGGGCCATGTGGATCTGCCATTGGCTTCCAAATGGCTTGTGACTGACATGGTGCAGCCAGCAGACCCTTACATGAAAAGGCATCTTGTTATATGGAGATGTTTCCGGGCAATGTTCAGAATCAGGTTGCTATGGACATGGGGCCAAGCTATGTGCGTTAGAAGCCTGGTTGGTGCATTCTCCTGCAGACGCTGACTCACCACACATGACAGATTTGCCTCCAGAACTGTGTCCCAGTTGAACTCCTTTAATTTCATGAAGCAATTGCCAAAGTCCCAGTGCAGCAGCAAGAAACACCACGAAAATAGAAGATGACCAAATGGCTTCACAGTCCACATGAAAAGACACTTATCCCCCAATGGTCACCGTTTACTTACAAAGAGAGAATTCAGCACTGCTGCCTCATGTTTCTTTGGAAAATAAGAAACCATTTCCTCCAGGTCACATAGATGCAGACACAGATTTGATGGTCTCACTAGAAAGCAGCTAAAGCTCCTGACAACAACATATATTTCAAGTGCCCAACCTCAGAGGCAGTTTCTCAAGAAGTATTTAGGCCAGCAGAGCTCCATGTTTATGGAGTTTTTACCCTGGTCCCATACTTTTGGAAACTCCTCTACCACTGCCAAGGTTGTAAACCCCTGAGCATATTCCATTCCATATATATATTCACAGATTTTCTAACTCTTCTCCTCTAATTGTGTCTTACTTTGGGCAAAGGTAATGTCAAGGAATTGTTCTGGATGAGAGTGGGAAGATTTTGTTTAGCACATATTTGTATACACATTGGATACCTTTTTTATTTTACATTTGAAATACTGAATCCCTGACACTAACACATACCCTAATAGATTCTGAGTACTAATCATAATATGATGGAGAAAAATAACCGAAACAGAATAGAAATACAAGCAGTTCAGAGGAGGCATGTTGTATTTTTGGACTTGTGTTTTGCATTATATAGGGTAGGAGTTATAAATCTAGTCCATTTTTAATTGAAATAGTTCTCCATGTTCTTTTAATGTTAACAAATATGTGAATTCCTGTCTCCCTTTCTCTGTAGTCTATTCAGCACATGTATTTTTATATGCACATATAGAATCCTACCTGGTATCACACGCAAATTTTCATGAGTTACATGACTTGGCAGATACAAACTGTGAGAAGAGATCACTCCTCCTAAACGATGTAGGAACTGAAAATTCAAACTATGGGGGAGCTTCCTAGTTAAAAAAAGTTATACATAAATCCATATCGACTAAAATGAATATTTTTGGATCTGTGGATGATATGTATTTCACTGTGTAATTAGATTGGCATATATACTCTCCAGATATTTCATAATATTTAACATATGTGTCTTACTATACACTCCCTAAATTTATTCTTGTTCATATATGTGGATTTATAATCAAATTTTCACAAGATTATTCTCAGAAATATTCATTCACCTGAAATACATATTTGTTTCCTAGTATTGAAAACTAACTTCAGTGAATAGTGCATATAAATCCTAATATTTCTACAGTAACTAACCCAGTTTAATATCAATGCAAGTAGATTCCTATGGGACATGACATTTATTTTGAAGTTCATTTTTATTCAACACTGGTACATTTCTATTTCTTGAGTTTATGCACATTATAGCATATATATTTCATCCACACGTTCACAAATTTATAGGCATTTATTTCACTTTCAATCACTTTCTGCTTCAGAAACATGTATTCCTCCATGTGTCTGACTGGTCTTTTCATGAGACTTCTTTCCAAACACATTATTTTCGATTTCCATAATCACTTTTGAAGCAAAACTCACACACTCTTCATGATAAACCATAACACTAAGATTACAATTAGACGTATAACTAGTTGTTATGAATGATTCTATATCAATATATGATTTCTTATATATTTTCAGATATCAATTCAATCCATTATTTAAAGTGGAACCAGTTATATTATTTATTAACTGTATGATCTATTCATGCATTATCTCTATATTTATAGACACAGGGTACACCTCGTTGTACCCCCAATACTAATTTATACATATTTTAAATATTGCTGCCAGAAATGGTCGAAGAAATACTCATGTCATCTGATCTGCATATACATTTTATCACAGTAATATTCTGGACCAAAAAAGCAAAGGTCACTCTTAAGATTGTACCAAAGCCTAAATGAAAAGTGAGCATGGATTACTAAAACCTTCCATGTCCAGGTTTCCTAATGCTCTGAAATGTCAATCGTATTGGTGACTACATATTTATTTCTTCCTAAGATTATATATTCAACCTCAAGCCTTTTGAAAATGTCTAATCCTATCACTCACTTTATACTTTGCCTGATTTAGTAATGTCTCTATTTATGTCTGTATTCCTACATATTTTCCCCTGTTCATCATTGTGACTGACTCTTCACATATGCTGACTTTTACATTCACTGTCTACCCGAAACCCTATTGCTTAAGATCTTTTGCTCTAAATCCTATACTCACTCTTCTTTCTAAACATACCGACTATCTTCCTAATCCTACCAACTATCTCTTTTTGAGTGGATGTTCTCTTCGACATTCAATCATCCAAGGTACAAGCTCCTATGCCATTGTATATAGATTTATCTGAGACATTTTTGCAGAACATCATTCAAAGCTATGTGTACCAATTAAGGGCCCAATGCCCTTCTGGGCTACATATCTTCCCTAGATTTCTATTTTTATACTTATATTTCACCTATATATTCTTGTAAATATCATAGTTTCCCAATACCATTATTTGTCATGCAGAAATATTCCTAACCCAAATTGAACATGTTATTAACCCAAACCATACACTGTTCTCTCAATCAAACTTTACAGAAGAGCAGGGACAGGGTTAGTTTTACAATACAGGAATGTAGGGCATCTTCCACCTGTTGAGAACATCAAAGGTCCATGCAGAAATGATCTTTTGAGAAGATATAGGCAGCTATGAAAGACTGAGAGAGAAAAGTCATCTTCTATGGCAAACAACCTCGTCAGCATGATGGGATGTGTATGAATCAGCCTCTCTCTTCTTAATGTAGAGAAGATGGACCAAACCAGTCCTAGGTGGAGAGCGGTTCCCGAGTGCCCATGGTTTATATACCATTCTAACTTATGAAAATGTCACAGGAAGTAGGGGCAGCCTCCATCTCATGGGACCCTTGAAAGCAACTGTTCGTACAAAGTGGTTGTCAAGGCAGTGACCTCATTCAGTTCCTGAAGAAGTGATCTACCTCACTTTCTTGGTGATGGAACTCTCTGAACTTCGGATCCAGGAAGCCAGGCACCTGGAGCCATTCCAGTCCAATACCCATTGGCTCATTTTTTTGGATTTACCAAGGAGAGTGTCAGTCTTTCTTGGTACCTACAGATGTGAGGATGGCCAAATACCAGGAGAGCTCTGAATAGGGTCCTTTCCTGAGAAAGCAGGTGGTGGTTCACTGCTGGCTCCTGACAACTTCACAGAGTTGGCCAAGGAGACCAGATCTGAGATAGGACAGGCCATTTGGGGGGAACATAGTTTGGCCCACCACTCAAAGGACACTCCGGATAGTCACAGAGTTACATGGGGGAAGGATGTGCCTTTGTGGGTGTGATTCAGGTTTTGTCTCATGATCTGATAATAGGTAGGAAAGGTGGTTTGTTTGATTTGGAGTGGACTTCTTCTAGTAAGTAGTTTGACAAGGCGAGTGTTTCTATGTCTGTGTATCCACTGTGTCCGTGGTTGTAGATATTAGAAAAGAGAATGCAACAATTGATGTGTCCTGTATAGTAGAAAGATTCCCAGCATTCATCTTGCCCAACTTATGAATGAACTGAGGCTTGCCTTATCCATGGACAACACCTGCTATCTTCCTAAGTTTCTGTTTCCTTCCGGAATTCTAGCCACTCTCCAGAATAGGCTCATGGTTTTGTGTCCAAGATATGTACCACCTCCAAGATCTGTGACATGGCCATGTACTGGATAGCTGAAGTGAATGGCGAGCATCTCAGAAAACTCAGATATCAGTGTGACCAAGAAAGTCTCAGTGGAGAAACCCTGCTTTGGGCCTTTTGCTTATCAATTGTTCTGTTGCCCTGAATGTCAGGAAGGTCTTTGCCTAAGGCCACCCCATTGTGAAGCCTGAAGAAAACAGTTTTCAAATGCAAATGAATGGGCATCACCTGTTGCTCTTTGCTTAATTGCTTTGGAAAGGAATGTGTCTGAATAAACCTCGTGGCCCTGTGTGAGGTTGTGGCTTAGATTCTCAGCACCTGATTTATGTAAAGAGATATGCCATGAGTGCACCCAAAACCACAATGGCCAAAAGAGCAGTTATTGTGAATGAAGTTTCTCACATTCATTTGTAAGTTTCCTGACCCCCATCAAGTGTTAATAGGGATCCTTTGGGTCAAATTATTTATTCAAAGCCCTGCAGAGGCTAGCCCATAGGTTTTTGGGTTTTCTCATGACTCCAAATCATATAAAGAATCTATACCTGACAGTCAGTAGGCCTCAAATTGGAGATGCAAAGCAGTATTAACACCTGGCCTATTTGATAACTCCTGGTTCACAGGATGGGTGTCCAGGCCACTGTGAATTTAGGCAAATGAGGGGCAAGAGAGCTTATTTTTGAGACTGTCTTGGGCTGCACCCCTCATGGAAAACTCCAGCCAGAGTTTATGATTAGTGTCTATATGGAAGAAGATGATGGCCATGTGGGAGTGTTTTGTTTTTAATTGTGGTCATTTGTGTAGCGGTTGAAAGAGATGACTGGATCCACCTGGGATTGAACTCTGGTGTGATTCCTCTTAGAGACTGAGTTCTGAAACTGACCTCAGAGAAGTATTGCCATGAAATGTGTTGGGATTTTAGGAGGCCACGCATGAGAATCGCCCTTGGAAACTGAGATCGAGGGCCAGGGTGGCTTTCCAGATTGCACTGGGAATCTCAGCCAGGATATCACATGATTTTATTCTGAAAGACTTGGCAGCCATAGTTGAGAGTCTAAACACACATGGAACTCACATTGTAGACCTCAATGATCCTGGCTTCATGTGACCTTTTGGCCACTCTTTGGGAAGGCTTGCCTGTGAGTGTTCTCCAGAGATTTCATTGAAATGAGCTTCCTTACCATATAATGGTTTCTGCATGAATTGAAACCCACAGTGCCTCCAACATCATCCTTCAAAAATGGCTAAATAAATACCAACAAATTTCTGAAATTTCCATGACCAGGTGGCACTGGAGAACCTTTGGATGTCATGTTGCTGATCATGAGTGAAATAATTCCCCACGCAAAGACACTTCAAAGGGAGAATTCCAATTTTATTGCAAAAAAGCTGTGTGATTATATAGAACTAAGGGGGAGATGGTAGGGCTTAGATAAATGGCAGCAACCCGTTTATTGAAAGCAAGTTCTTTCAGATATCATCTCCAGAACCCAGGAATTAGTTCTCATTGGGGCTAAGGTTCTCCACCAGTGAGATTTGAAATTGGCGCTGGCGGGAGAGTTCACAAGGGCGGGAACTTTTTGCACCACTGCAGAAATGAAGAAGGTAGGAAGAAGAAGTCCTTAGGCACCATGTTGGGGTTTTTCTCTGGGGTATGGCTGCCATTTATACTTTTCCCAACATTCCTCCCTTTTTGTTTTCTTAGGAAGTGGGGCGTCGTTTTTAGATCCGGCTGCTTCCTGCTGTATGGGGGTGCTGTGAGGCCTAGAAAGGGAAGGGGAGGAATGCTCGGGGGGCAGGTCTGGGAATATCATGGCAGCAAGAAATAAAACCCAGTGGCTATAGACAGCTACTTCCGTAGGGGTGAAGTCAATGAAAGTTCCCTGAAGCCACAAGTTGTCGATGGCATGGAACCAGTCCTGGATGGAGGAGATTGTTGGTATCAGCCACTGGTCCTGTAACAGAGACTCTAGAAAATACTGGAAGCGTTGCCTGGACAAGGTGCCACAGGACCTGAAGAAGATCAGAGTGAATAAAAACAGAATGAAGATAAAAATTAAAGCAAAGGTCAATTTTTGGCAGAAGTTCCATGTTGGGGGAGTGACATAGAAGAGGCCAAAGGCCATGAGGAAGCTTAGAAGGTCATAAAGATTCAAGAATCCAGGATGGCAGATTAAGAGGTTTTCCGAGCTTGTTGTCTCCCACTGTCTGATGTCCATTGCATTCCATCATGCCTGGTAGTGAGCTTCATCACGGAGTGAACTGTTCTCTTGGAGATGTTGGGGGTTGGTCGGTCATCAGAGGCTGGTAGTGCCTAAGCAAAAGCTGGTTGAAAGTTTGATTACGAATTTTTTGCAGTTGGGTTTGAAGGAACTTCATTATGCAGGGCAAGAGAGCACAAAAAAGGAGCATCCCAATAAGGGGCCCAGAGAGAGGTAGTCAGTACATGGCAAGATAGGATTGGAAGAACCTCGTTATGGGATTGGAGGAGGTAGGTTTGAGCAATTGGGTCGATAATTCCTGCAATTTAACAACTTTTTTTTATTAGCCCAGATTCATTAACATAATAGCAACATTCTCTCTGAGGAATAGGCATGTACCCTCTTTTTCTGCAGTGAGAAGATCAATTGCCCTTCGGTTCTGTAAAGCCACTTGTGCCATTGAAGTAACCTGCCACTGCAAGGAGCCAAGAGACTCAGCAGTGGTATCGAGTGCTTCCTGCAGTTTTTGTTGCACGTCATTGGATGCCCATAGAGCATGACCTATAGCTCCACCAGAGAGACCGAGACTCGCCACTGAGGTTGTTAAAGTGAGGCCTACCAGAACCGGCAGAAAGACTGCCCTACGGGTGCGGGAAGGTAGGGCCAACTGTCGGAATTCAGTGGGAGTATACAAAGAAAGCAGAGGAACTACAGTAACCAAGATACAGGTGCCAGAGACATTGATCGTTGAGGTACTTAAAGACCAATTACACCAGATGAAATGTCCAGGTTGCATAAACGCAGGGCTCTATGGGGTGCTATAGCTCAAGGAACAAATGGGTAAAGGATTCATTATTGGCAGGTGGATAGAGATGAAAGGAAATAAAGTATTGTTTGAATAACTTTCCCACAGTGGGATATGTGTCACATGTAGGGGTTGTCCTTACTTAGAGAAATTGTAGGTTTTTGCTGAAATATTTCCTGCCGCTAATGGGACAGCTGCTAGAAGTGGACGACTAAGTGAAGCACAGAGAAAGCACTGAGAAGTAGGCACCAAAAGAATGGAGGAGTTTAATAATTGAAGAGTTTGGTGTAGCAAATTGAGCCATGTGGAAGGGGGACCTTAGGGGGTTGAAGGCTCTGAATCCTCTTTGGATGAGCTATGGATAAGATCTCGAAGTTTTGATTCTGACTCCTTAATGTGTTCGACTACCTGGATGGTTGCCTTAGGTGGCGTAATCAGGGTGCGGCCAACAGTCATCCACCCTGTGGGTCTGGCTGAGGTTGTCCGAGCATAGACAGCAAACTCAACATAGCCCCAACGTTTGGCCTTGGGGTCAGGTGTATCTGAAGTATATGATCCATTGTTATCAGATGAAGAGCCTTTATGCCACTTTAGGTAACTAGAAGTCCACCCTTCAGGGTAGCCAAGTGAGTGGTAAGAACAGCTACCACGTTCATCATGAAACCTGCATGACCAATAGGGACACCCATTATATATCTCAGGCCACCAATGACAATAGTCTTTGGTTTGATTAAAAAGGAAGCAAATGAAAGGCCAGTTCCAGCTACCAGGGACGAAGGTCCTTGAAGGTGACAATTTTAGGGGAATAGAGGTGCAGTTGTGGATGAAGCAAGTAGTTGCATCCACTGCGCGGACCTTCTGCATGCCATGTTCTGAGTATCGTTCCCGAAGAGTGAATAAATACATGGTAGGTTAGGAGGGTAAAGACAAGTCCCAACAGAGCACAGAAAAGAAGCAGAGCACAAAAAAACAAGCAGTTAGAGAAGACTAGGGTGTTGGGAGAGCTCATTGTGCCTTCTCTAAGAGGAATTGGGCTGCAGGGAACACCGTGTGAGCCGCAACTTAAATGGGTGAGATGGGTGTGGAAAGCAGGAGTAAAGGGGAGGTTCAGGAGGTGATTCTTGGAGTTCCTCTGGGGTGGTCCTGTCGTCAGCAGGTGGGGCCTCCTGGTGATATGGCTTCAACCTAGAAATGGGAATCCAGGGAGTGAGATGGTTGTCTGATAAGGAGAGTATGGCGGCGGTGGGGTTACAGAGAATGACAGGATAGGGGCCTTCCCATTTTGGTGCAAGAGTCCCTTTCTCCTCTGGGGTATTATAATAGACTAGACTCCCAGGTGTTAAGGGAGGAGTGTTTGGAGAGGAGACTGGGTCTGGAAGAAGCCAGTTCTGATATTTCCAGTGTTCCGAGCGGAGATGAAACAAGAGAGGCAAAGACAAATCTCGGGTGAGAGGTCCTTGTGAAATGACCAACCCAGGGGGTATAAGAGGTCTTCCATACATTATCTCAAAGGGAGACAGTAAAGATGGTTTCTTAGGGAGAGCTCTGATTCGAAGCAAAGCCAAGGGAAGGATTTTGACCCAGTCTAAGTTTAATTCCATTGTCAATTTGGTAAGGACTTCCTTCAGAGTATGATTTACCCTTTCCACTTTCCCTGAAGCCTGGGGGTAATATGGACAGTGGAAATGCCACTTGAAAGAGAGGGCTTGAGAGACCTTTTTTGTGATCCTAGAAATAATCTCAGGGCCATTGTCATATTGTAGGGAAGTCGGCATACAAAACCTGGGGATGATGTCTGTCAGTTAGATTGAAGCTACAGTGGAAGCCTTTTTATTGGAAGTGGGAAATGCCTCAACCCAAACAGAGAAAGTGTCCGCAAAGACAAAGAGGTATTTAGTGTGCCATGCTGTGGGCATGTTGGTGAAGTCTACTTGCCAGTCAGCAGCGGGAATGTGTCTCCGGGCTTGGTGGAAAGGGAAAGGTTTGGGCCTTAAAGGAGTATGAGGGTTGGTCCGCTGACAGATCTGACAATTAGAGGCTATATTCTCTAACATGGCTATGTCAGAAGGGTTGAGGGAGAAGAGGCTCTGTAAAAAAAGGGTCAAAGACTGAGAATTGGAATGGTGTAGAGTATGAAGGAACTTGAAAAGATTTTTGTTCTTACTGGAAGAAGTAGGGGCTTCAGATGAGCTGGAAGTGGTAGCAGCCATTTGTGCCGCCTGGTCAGCTTTGGCATTGCCCTCAGTGATAAGAGAGCCGTCCTTCTGATGTGACCTACAATGGACAACTCCCAACTGGGTGGGTAAGTGGGAGGCCTCTATCAGATTGGTTAAAAGAGCCGAATTAGTGATCGCATTACCTTTGGTGGTAAGTAGGCCTCGCTCTTTTCATATTGAAGCATGGGATAATAAGATCTGGAAGACATATTTTGAATCAGTATAGAGGGTGAGGGATTTGCCTTGTGCTAGTAGGCAGGCACGAGTGGCTGCTATAAGTTCAATCTGCTGGTTGGTAGTTTCTGAAGGCATAGCTTTGGCCTCTATAATCTCAGTGGCTGAAACTACAGCGTATCCAGAGTAATGAGTGCCGTTCTGCCTAAAGGAACTGCTGTCAGTAAACCAGATAAGATCAGGCTTGGTGAGTGGTTCCTCAGAAATGGAACAATGACAGCGGAGGAAATCATCTAAGGTTTCCAAGCAATTATGAGTTGGTGTGTTAGACGTGGGAGTCATTGGGAGCAGTGAGGCAGGGTTCAGTGCAGAGCATGGGAGGAAAGTAATATTAGGGTTTTCCTGAAAGAAAGTGAGGAGCGACAGAACTCTGGATGGAGGAAGGGTTTGAATGCCCTTATAAGCTGAAAGATCTTTCAAGTGATGTGGGGAGTGGATAGTTCAAGGTGCCCCAAAAGTCAGCTTAGAGGCTTCTTTGTGTAAAATTTGTCCAGCAACCAGAGCTCTTAAGCAAGGGGTCCACCCACGAATGGTAGAGTCTAGTTTCTTGGAAAATATGCCACAGGTGCAAATGTAGGCCCATAGTTTTGACCTAAGACCCTAAGTGCTTGCCCCCCTTTTTCATGGACATATAGATGAAATGGTCTTGAAAGATCAGGAAGGTGAAGGGCAGGTGCCTTTAAGAGGAGTTGCTGAAGCCTGCGGAAGTGGTAGATGGGGGAGAAGACAAGAGATTCACTAGGGGGTCCATTTGCTAGGTCATACAGGGGTTTGGATAGAAGAGAATAATTTGGGATCCAGGCCCTAAAATAACCTGCTACTTCTAGGAATGATAGTATTTTGGCTTTCATATGGGGCACTGGAAGATCAGAGAGGAGTTGCCTCCTATCCAGTGTTATTTCCTTTTTCCCGGGTGTAAGGCAAAAACCAAGAGAGGTGACAGAAGACTGGGAAACCTGTGCCTTGTGGGGAGACTCCCTATATCCCTTGTCTGCTAGGAAATTAAGAAGCTGAGCGGTGTGGGATTGAGAGTGTTCCCAGAGGGACTACATAGAAGAAGGTCATTGACATATTGAAGGAGAATAGAGTCAGGACAGGTCAGGTGAAAGGATGTGAGGTCCTGGGCAAGAACTTGGCAAAAGAGATGG